>NC_134477.1:6154374-6326374 GCF_964194025.1 Convolutriloba macropyga
CATATTTAGCGTTGAGTTTAGCTTTGATCTTACATAAAATCAACGCATTCAACGCTAACTTTACATAATTTTGCGTTGAATTTTGGCGTAGATCTTATATGTTTAGCGTTGAATTTAAGCGTTGATCTTACATAAATTCAACGCATTTAAAGCTTATCTTAGATATTTTTTCGTTGAATTTTGGCGTAGATCCTACATATTTAGCGTTGATTTTTAGCGTTGATCTTACATATATTCAACGCATTCAGCGCTAATCCTACATAATTTTCCGTTGAATTATGGCGTAGATCTTACATATTTAGCGTTGAATTTTAGCGTTGATCTTACATATTTAGCGTTGAAATTAGTGTTGATCTTACATAAATTCAACGCATTCAACGCCAATCTTACATAATTTTGCGTTGAGTTTTGGCTTAGATCTTACATATTTAGCGTTGAGTTTTAGCATAGATCTTACATATTTAGCGTTGAATTTAGCGTTGATCTAACATAATTTCAACGCATTCAACGCTAATCTTACAAAATTTTGCGTTGAATTTTGGCATAGCTCTTACATATTTAGCGTTGAATTTTAGCGTTGATCTTACATAAATTCAACACATTCAACACTAATCTTACATAATTTTGCGTTGAGTTTTGGCGTAGACCTTACATATTTAGCGTTGAATTTTAGCTTTGATCTTACATAAGTTCAACGCATTCAACGCTAATCTTACATATTTTGCGTTGAAATCTGGAGTAGATCTTACATAATTAGCGTTGAATTTTAGCGTTGATCTTACTTCAATTCAACGCAATCAACGCTAATCTTACATAATTTTGCGTTGAATTTTGGCGTAGGTCTTAAATATTTAGCGTTGTATTTTAGCGCAGATCTTACATATTTAGCGTTGAATTTAGCTTTGATCTTACATAGATTCAACGCATTCAACGCTAATCTTACATAATTTTGTGTTGAATTTTGGCGTAGATCTTACATATTTAGCGTTGAATATTAGCGTTGATCTTACATAAATTCAACGCATTCAACGTTAATCTTACATACTTTTGCGTTGAATTATGGCGTAGATCTTAGATATTTAGCGTTGAATTTTAGCGTTGATCTTACTTCAATTCAACGCATTCATTGCTAATCTTACATAATTTTTCGTCAAATTTTGGCGTAGATCTTACATTTTTAGCGTTGCATTTTAGCGCAGATCTTACATATTTAGCGTTGAATTTATGTTTTATCTTACATAAATTCAACGCATTCAACGCTAATCTTACATAATTTTGCGTTGAATTTTGGCGTAGATCTTACATAAATTCAACGCATTCAACGTTAATCTTACATAATTTTGCGTTGAATTACGGCGTAGATCTTACATATTTAGCGTCGAAATTTAGCTTTGATCTTACTTCAATTCAACGCATTCAACGCTAATCTTACATATTTTGCGTTGAAATCTGGAGTAGATCTTACATATTTAGCGTTGAATTTTAGCGTTGATCTTACTTCAATTCAACGCATTCAACGCTAATCTTACATAATTTTGCGTTGAATTTTGGCGTAGGTCTTAAATATTTAGCGTTGTATTTTAGCGCAGATCTTACATATTTAGCGTTGAATTTAGCTTTGATCTTACATAAATTCAACGCATTCAACGCTAATCTTACATAATTTTGCGTTGAATTTTGGCGTAGATCTTACATATTTAGCGTTGAATATTAGCGTTGATCTTACATAAATTCAACGCATTCAACGTTAATCTTACATACTTTTGCGTTGAATTATGGCGTAGATCTTAGATATTTAGCGTTTTATTTTAGCGCAGATCTTACATATTTAGCGTTGAATTTATGTTTTATCTTACACAAATTCAACGCATTCAACGCTAATCTTACATAATTTTGCGTTAAATTTTGGCGTAGATCTTACATAAATTCAACGCATTCAACGTTAATCTTACATAATTTTGCGTTGAATTACGGCGTAGATCTTACATATTTAGCGTCGAAATTTAGCGTTGATCTTACTTCAATTCAACGCATTCATTGCTAATCGTACATAATTTTGCGTTAAATTTTGGCGTAGATCTTACATTTTTAGCGTTGTATTTTAGCGCAGATCTTACATATTTAGCGTTGAATTTATGTTTTATCTTACATAAATTCAACGCATTCAACGCTAATCTTACATAATTTTGCGTTGAATTTTGGCGTAGATCTTACATAAATTCAACGCATTCAAAGCTTATCTTACATAAATTTGCGTTGAATTTTGGTGTAGATCCTACATATTTAGCGTTGAATTATAGCGTTGATCTTACATACATTCAACGCAGTCAACGCTAATCTTAAATAGTTTTGCGTTGAATTATGGCGTAGATCTTAGAATTTTGCGTTGAATTTAGCATAAGATCTACGCTAAATTCAACGCAAAATTTGTAAGATCTACGCTTTATAAGAATTGCGGCTCTTAAAGATACCAAGTTACTCTGACACAATGGTAGAAGAGGCGACAAGCAAACAGGAGGTCAGCAGTGGATTCCCATACGCAACTGGAGGTTTATAGTTCAAGTGGACGCTTTGATTTTTTGTAAGATCAACGATAAACTCAACGCAAAATTATGTAAGATCTACGCTAAATTCAACGCTAATTATGTAAGATCTACGCTAAATTCAACGCTAAATATGTAAGATCTACGCTAAATTCAACGCTAAATATGCAAGATCAGCGGCAACTAGCGTTGACAAGTTGGAAAATTCACCGCCATTTCTTACGTATTTTTGCGTTGAATGCGTTGAATTTTGTCTTTAAATTCAACGCATTCAACGCAAATTTATGTAAGAAATTTGCGGTGAATTTTCTGACTTGTCAACGGTAGTTGCCGCTGATCTTACATAATTTTGGCCAAATTCCTCGGCCCGGGCTTAAAAGTTTGTCCTCAATCCCCTAAAGAAGGCACGAGATTGTGATGTCATGGGTGGGACAAGATGTAAATTATGAATCTAAATCCGGAGAATTAATTTGGGATTGATGCTTATTGCTGTCCTCCATTGTTTTATAATGCACCTTCAAAAAAATTTCAACCAAACAAGTGTTCGTATTGGAGCTAATACTGAACAATGACCATGATTGTTGAGTGTGCGTCGAAAGTGTCATTGCATTTAGCGTAAAAATTTGCTACCACTAATTTTAAGTGTGTCTTATGGAATAATCGCAGAATCTCCTTGATCTTGTTTGAATTTCATTCTTTCATATCAAGTTCGATAGACTTTAAAAATACAGTGTTGACATAGAATTTTCACGTTGTGAGATACTAATTGCTGCTCTTTTGTACGGGAAATAAACTCAAAAAGATTTACTAATTCAGAAATGTTTTTAATTTTGTTTCCTTTACAAAAGAGCAGCAATCGGTATCTCATAACGTAAAAATTCTATGTGAACCTTGTATTTTTGAAGTCTATCAAACTTTATATGAAAGAATGGAATTCAAACAAGATCACGGAGACTCTGCCATTATTCCATAAGACACTCTTAAAATTAGTGGTAGCAAATTTTTACGCTAAATGCAATGACACTTTCGACGCACACTCAACAATCATGGTCATTGTTCAGTATTAGCTCCAATACGAAAACTTGTTTGGTTGAAATTTTTTAGAAGGTGCATTATAAAACAATGGAGGACAGCAATAAGCATCAATCCCAAATTAATTCTCCGGATTTAGATACATAGTTTACATCTCGTCTCACTCATAACATCACGATCTCGTGCCTTCTTTAGGGGATTGAGGACAAACTTATAAGCCCGAGCCGAGGTCACGGTGATTCTGCCATTGTTACTTAAAAAACTCTTAAACTAGAATGGTGGCGAATTTTTACACTAAATACAAGAACACTTGTGACACACATTCAAGGACCATGGTCATTGTTCAGTATTAGCTCCTAAGCGAACACATGTTTGGCTTTATTTTTTTGACGGTGCATTATTAAAACAATGGGGAACAGCAGTAAGCATCAATACCAACCGCCATGCCACCTTGCGAAGGAAAAGTATTGAACGCAAATCCTGCATAATTGATTTCAAGCAAAAAGTCTAAAATAATTAGAAATAATAATAAGCAGTTTGACTGCAGAACGCTACAACGTGTTTAGCTACCAAGGTTGACATGCCAGACGGCAGTGACCTAGTATGAGACCCAAATCCGACGCAAATAGTGTGTTCCAGACCAAAATTACAGGGTGTGGGGTTTGACTCAAGCGCGCTTACTTTTGATCAGAGGTCACTTCCGTCTGGGCATTGTCTGTACAGAGGCTGTTAATAGTTCTAGTACCAGATAAATAAGTAAGTTTCATTTCTGTCACCTGAAGGAGTCCTTTGATATCAGTGATCGAAGACAAAATGTTTGTTTTGCTTGGTTGCTGTTGACCGGTAGGTGGCTTATTAGGACCTGCATTGGAGTTCGAATAAATGCTATTGTTGTTTGGTGAGGTTTTAAATGGAAAAACCCTTTAAGCTCCGAGAAGCAAGGCATTATAGGAGCTGTTGTAACCATCTATTCTACATTTACGGGGACTTGAACAAACAAATGGTTACCAGGCAAGCATGACAAACAGAACTTTGCCTCAGCTGCTATTTTGGCTCGCTGCGTGGGAGTCTTTTCCCTGACAACATTCCAACAGCCGATGATGGCTGCCTTTACATACAATGCTGCTTGAGGTAGATGTTATTGAACTTTATTGTAACTTGTTGCGACTCTTCTATTGCGTATTTGCGGCAAATGCTTTTGATGCAACTTATGTCTTGGTTACTGGTTTTATGGAATCCTCGGTCTCGGTTATAATTGCGACAATGCTTGAAATGAACCCTGAAAAATTGATGAATTTATCGCTAATGTGCATCTTCAATGGTGGAAAGCTTCTGAACATGTCTAAATGGGCACTTAAGACCGCCTGTGGTTGGTTGAATTTAAGTTCCACGGTCCTATGTGCGTCTCTGTAAATTGCGTCGCGGTAGGCGAATTCAGCTGTAGCGGTTTTAGTTTTACCAGTTATGAGACTCTTAAGGTATGTCAATTTCACATCATGAGTTAGAGACTGAGAGTAAATTGCGCTTTCAAACTGACCATACCATTCGCGCCATTGTACCGGATCCCCACTAATTTGGGACAATTTCGTTTCAGGTAGCGGATCTTTCCTCTTGGTAATTATGACGTCAGCCAATGCCTTAATCAGGCTTATTTTTTCGGCTGCAGGCGCTGGAGGCGTGGGATGCGGTGAGTCGCCCCAGCACAATGGTATCGGATTTGCCCGTATATTGGATGTTTAACGGGCGTGACGAAGGGTGGCGCAAGGTTAGTTGTTGTACTGAAGGGGTTAACTGGGATGCTAGAGGTTGCTGCGTGTTTGCTATTAACTTTTTTGCGGTGGAGTTGATTGCGAGATTTGACGACTGCTGGCTGGGTAAGCAGTGCTTGGGAGTCGGTTGAAAGTTGAAAACGGCTGCATTGTTTTTCGCCTGGGATTGGGGAGTTTGGTGAGTTTTTCTAAGGAAAACGCTACAAATTCAGATAAAGATTACAATTAAAGGGACGTTTCGGTGCGGTGGGACACGGTACTAGGTGGCCTTGCGGCGGACGGACAGTTTTTTGTTTTGGATGGTTGAGGATGGGTTGAGGACGTACGTTGCTGCCCTCACCGGAATCACGAGAAGCTGAGGTTAAATAGTTGTTGAGGAGGGATTACAGGTGGTTAGTTGACGAGTTGGTTTGGAGGTTGATGAATATTACACCGTTTGATGGGTAATTTTGAGTCGTGTTTCCTGAAGAATGTTAATTTGGTGTAGCTTCTTTTGTTGTGCAAAAGGAGGGTTGGGCAGATTCAATTGACCAAGCACAAATGAATTTTTCGGTCTCAAGTCTACAGCAGGCTGATCCATGGTTTGATTTGCCTGTGGGTTTGATGAAAAACCAGGTACAATACAGCTGGAGTTCGATGACGCCATAACAGATCTCCATGGTCGGGAAGCTTGTATAGGTGGCTGAAGTAGTGGGAGTGCGACTTTTGTACGGCGGCAGGTACTTGGTTCAGGGGCTCATCACACCAAAAACCCTGCAATCACTGACAGATTGTAGTCTGAGAAATAGAAATTGCAATTCCTGGCCGTGTGTACTGAGATAGCATTTCAATGTGAATTGACTTACCGACAACAATAATTGAGTATTCTGGAGGACTACTAAGAGCAGTATCTTGAACGGGATGGTCAGCGGTTGCTGAGCCAGGACGGCAGAATTTTAACTCAACTGCAGCCCTCAATGAGTTTCCGCGTAGAAACGATTTTACCCAACCGGGAACAAGTTTCTCACTTCTATCTGATCCCCTGTCTTTAAGTAAATTTAGTTCACTTGAGTGGTAAGTACGATCATCCAGTAAATCGGCCTCATCTAATTTAGCAGCTTGTTCTTGTTTCTCAACCTGGTCGCGTTTTAGTTTTGCCATAAGAAAATAATGTTTACGCTGACTCGACAATGATGACGTAGTTAGGCGCGAACTTCGCTTAATCTGGATTTGAGAATTAATGCTCTTGCATACGGTGTCTTGGTCAGCAACTGAATTAATATAAATTCTAGCCGCAAGCAAGAAATTTTCTTCCAACCATCCAAGAACAGGATATTTTGAATCTGGCTCCTCGGTTTCATTGGTCAAGTTGAAACGTTCTTCACTCTTCTGTACCAGTTTACTGAAAACATCTTTCAACTTAAAAACCAAGCGTTTATTTTTGACCCTCTTGTCGTGCCTAGCTATGGACATCTGCGATGTCCTTGAGGATGCTATGTAATTCAGATTCTAGATTATATCTTGCACTACAGAGTTTTTTTCAATTTCTCTAGCTGTTCGGACCTGACATTGAGATGGCTCAATTCTCAATACAGAGTACATTTCAACCATACAAATGAAATATGGGTTATACCGAATTTAAATGACAACGGCTTGATAATCAAGACGCCGAGGAGCAGAAAACAAGTTACTAAGTAACTAACTATTCGACAAAAGGAAGTAACTGAAGTGAAGGAGCGTCTAGTGTGCTTTTAAGCAATGTGAGACTAAAGAGGAAGACATGCGCTGGGCGAAGAAGGGACGGGTGGACAAAGCACGACGATACGGGAAACGAAGCGGACGGGGCAAGAAAGACAGACAAACGGCAAACAACGAAAGAAAAAACGTAATGGACCGGGCGAAAACGCGGGTAGGCAACGGGCAACGCAACGGAAGGGACGGAAACTCTGAGCAAGCGTGCGACGCAAAATGAAGCGGGAAACGAAACGGGCGGAAAAGAAAAAATCTGAGTAGCTCGCAACGTAACGAGAAGACGGCAAAGAAGGGACATGAAACGAGCAAGCAACGAGCAGGGAGGTCTGGAAACACTAGGCAAGCAGACCACAGCACTAAAGTCAACCAAACAAACTAGACGTAAGTCCAGAGATAAACTTAGGTCACCCCCAGGAAGAAGAAGCCAAGCTACTGCAAGACAAGGTTAGAACAATTCGTTATGGGGCTTAGTTAACCAATAACGAAATAATTTACGGCAATGCAGTAGTAATCTAAAAGACTGAAAACAGCGAGAAATGTACTTACCATAACTCCAAAATAAACCTAAATCACACCCTAGCAATATTCAAACATAACAAACTGAATCAGCATACCAACAATATTAAACAAAAAATAGCAAAAGTTAATTGGAATGCAAAGGGTTTCTGTAGACTAAGACAGCTGGAATAACGAATAAATAATCTAGAGTAACTCCAGAATAAAAGACCAGACGGTAACAAGACCAAACCAACTCACAATTATACAGGTACACGGGAACCAGCAGCTGCAAATATTAGTATATTACAACAGGAGAACGAGAACAAAATTTGGCAATCCAATTTTTTTGTAAGTCCGAGTTTGTGATTTTTTTTCAAAATTTTTCTGCATTGAGTTTCACTCAATCGATTGAATTTCTGGTTTGGAAAATTGTTTTTTGACAAATTCGTCAAAATTTTATATTTTTGTTCAAACTTTTCACTACTTTTGGTAATTTTTTTGCAATTTCTTGAATACGGAACGTTAGCACAGTAAATTGGACGGTTTTATGGCAGAAATTACGGTGTATCAGTATGCAATTTTCATTTTTGATGTATTTTGAGTTGTATCAAAAGTGATCAAAAGTTTTCAAAATTGAACAACTTAGCATAGTGTTCTCCCATTTTTCTCTATATCAGAGTTTGTTTTTTTAATATATGAACCAACTTGATCAATTTTTTTCAAATTTTTGATAATTCGACCAAACTAAAAATATTTGACACGTATTTTTTATCCCACTTATTATGTTTGCGGGGCCCCTTACCAATTATTTCTACAAAGAATAGTTTAATTAACAATCTCAAGCAATATCCATAAAAACTCATGGGTTGTGTTTCTTGCCGTCTAAATTTTATCAGTTTAGTACCAAAGCAAATTAAATTGCTCTGTTCTTACAATTTTTTTAGCAGTGTGAGTTTGCTATAAATATAGTTGTATTTCCGATCCAGGCAATTGCCAGTGTCCGCATCCCTGTTGGTTGAGCCCTGTTGTTTTTACTCTGATTAACACAAGACTCTCATTATCAGATTGAGACTTCGGCTACATTTCTCATCCTCAGGTCGTCTTCAATTGTTTGTATAGCATAAAGGAACAGTTCTGAACACTTCAACTGCTCTCATTGTGACAGGTATTTTAACCTTCTTTTTGTTCCCTTTAAATTCCATTAAGCCGGTAAGAAATGTTCGCTTCTTTTTGTTTGGCACAATTTTCCCTGCTGAAGGCGTCGAAAGTGCGCGTAGCGTAGTTAAAACCAAGGGACCTGCATAACTTTTTTGTCTGATTGCAATTGAGTATAAGTTGTAGTTAGACGAACCCGCTGTCACAAATGCAAACGAACGGAACTGAGCATGATAGTTTTGAAATCCCAACGAACGGCTACTGCAGTCCTGTGATCCAAAATTGCTTCTACAGTAAATGACATTTTGTAGATTGCTGGACCAGAACCCCGTTTTGAAGAGCTTGTTGTAGTAAATTGGGCAAGACGTGCCTCTAGCTGTAATTGTGACAGGTAATCAGACTGTAAGTCATTGCTATATCACAAACAAAATGGTACTAACACCGCAGGAGGCTGTCGTGGATTACTCATGGAAGTGGGTTACGATTTTAAGGATCATGACACAAATTATAAAGATGAAAAACCACTCTTTCGTTTTGAAGTTTCATTTCATCAAGAATGGGTACAAATTAGGGTCATAAGGTTGTTATATAAAGCAAAAGAAAAACTATAGGGCGTACATATCAAAAGTGATCTCAGACGGCAAAATCTGTCTGCTCATTTGACTGGTATCAGTCTGTTTCTGATGCTTGACAACAACGGTCACCAATCTGTACAAAATAGTGGAAAAACCAAAAATTAACAATTACAAGCACACCCTATTTGATAGATTTATTGATTAGGTTCAATGAAATTATGTTATGTGCACTATTTCCGAGTTTTATACGTAAAATAGAACAATTTCAGTGTGCGTTTTAAATAATTGAATCTGATTGGCTGAGAAAAATGACGCAATTTGATATGTATATATTGCTCGCTTTTTTGTTCGGTAACAAAAAAAGCATTTGACTGTTCAAAAATCTGTACAAAAAACATCCGCGGAATTTCATCCTCGTTTCATATTCAAGCCAGAACTGTTGGCTTAAAAAAATTGTTTTGAAAACAATCCAGTTAATAATCTAAGTTTAGATATCTATAATTTTCGGAAACTTTAATCAAACCAATCAAATTGTGTCACCAAATTTTGATCTCCATTTAGATAGCCTGGGTAGGGATGGTATACATTCCATTTTCCATGGCAACCAAATGTTTGCATGGTAATAAAATTTTATTTTTGAAATCTGCACTTATTAGATAATCGTATGACTTCAGACTAATAACCGCCGCCCATTCTTCTATCCTACCCACCAATATCAGAACGTTGAGAACAGCGGACTCAGCGCTAGGTGTGAAATTAGTGAAACCTTTTCTAGCGTAGGCTGCGAAAGCTTCTTTAAACACCTCAGAGAAGACAACCCTGAGACGTGCAGATAATTTGAACCAGAAATGGCAAGCATTCAAGGAACTTTGTTTCAAATTACTCTTGAACAGAGTAAAACTGGCTTATGAGGAATCTCTACCAACAATTTGTTCATTTGAAGCAACAAAAAAGTTGATTCAAATGAACAAATTGTTGGTAGAGATTTGACATAAGCCTTTTTTACTCTGTTCAAGAGTAATTCAAAACAAAGTTCCTTGAATGCTTGCCATTTCTGGTTCAAATTATCTGCACGTCTCAGGGTTGTCTTCTCTGAGGTGTTTAAAGAAAAAAAATCTCGGGCACGAAACAAGAAAAGCATTAGGTTCATCGATATCTTGAGTGAAATATCTCTATGCCAATATAAAAGAAACTAGCGTGGAAATGGCACGGTACTGCGCATTGGTGATGAACCATCTCATTTTTGCAATAGAAAGAGAAGAACATATCTTTTTACACAACACCAGCAGTGCAAGATAGTTAGATCAAGGAAAATAGTGGACATCCTCGTTGTTCCCCGAAGCGAAAGCTATTCAGGAAATTATGAGTAGAAACAGCAACACAATCTCTTGGCAATTACGAAGAGCTTCACAAACACTTGTGAAGAGGAAATTTTTCCAATGCACTTCAATTTTTTATTGAGGAACCGAAAAATTGTCTGGTTTCTCTGACTGAAAAAGTAGACGAGAAAAACTGCCTGATGTCGGACGTGAGAACTATCCAGAACCATGTATATCAGTTTTGAGTAAACTGGTTTGCGTTGCACTTCAAAAAGTTTTGCCATGTCATCAGTCCTTTTTTGAAACACTAAATGCCTCAACGGTTGGAAAATCTGTCTGAAAGACGCATTGAAGCTGTGCACTTTTGAGGCTTTGACGCCAATGAACGGCTGAGACTTCTGATATCCTTCAAGGTGTTTGCGACTGATCCATACAAAACCATACCCGAATTTATAATTTGCATAGTAACGTCTCGTTTGACATTCCTTCTTGCGTATAATTCATGTTAACTGATTTCTCTTGATAAAAGGCCCCGTGTACGACCAGGACTGATTGAGGAATACCATTATAATTTTTTGAGAAAACTAATGTTAGGTGTGTTAATTCAGATCATAAGATATTAGCTGGCAATTGACAACCAGGTATGCAAAAAAAGAAAAAGTTGCAAACTGCTTCTTTTGATTGTACACGTTAGCAACATTGATAGCGTCCCGCGCAACAAATACAGTACTAAGCAATAAAGTGAATTTTTCCTTCCTTATTGATCATACTTTTAATTCGTTGAGAGCATTTTTTTGATAATAACTATACTGAAGCGATCTTAATTATTGACGAGAAAAATTCTTTCAATGGCCTCAAACTTGCTATAAGAAACTTCGCGAAATTTTGTTTCCCTCTATAATTTCTTTTGCAATCCAATTTTTGAACCATCAGAATTAATTTTTAACAAGCAAAAATTAATCGCTCAGGAGAGCAAGACTCCTTTGCAATATCGATATGTGGGATTGCCGTCATCCCTTTAATTGAACATCCCGAAAGTTGCTTCTCAGTTAGAAAGTGGTATGCACAGACTCTTGGTGAAGACGACGTGGAAAAAGTTGACGGTTGTAGAATAATAGTTAGTGATATGGGTTCTGATAAAGCGAAATTGAAATAATTTGTAGAAAGATCACTAACACAAAAAATCTTATATACAGGGAGTTTTATGCCATTTTTATATCAAGATATTTATAAATTTTTACAAATCTTTCTAAATCATGGGTTTAGCGTCATTTGACATTCACGGCTGGTACAAGAATAACTTCATTAGAGACCTGTTAGAAGGCAATGTAACATCAACCAATGATATGCTTTACCGGATCCTGTAAAAAATTCCTCCTACAATTGAGAATACTAGATATCTTATCGCTGTTGTTAAGTTAGGGCGGCCTAAATGTCAAATTGAAGACAGTTTTAAAAAACACGTTCAGTTTTGCTTTCACATACTCTATCCAATGTCCTCCTCGAAGCCCAACTGAAGCAGCATCAAAAATGTTCTATGAAAAAAGAAAGCTTAATATGAAATGGAAAAAGACAACAATTGAGTGCGAATTGGATAAGACTGAGATTCGCGCACATCACTTAGCCAGTGAAAAGGAGAATCAGGCTAGTTGAACGCTCTACCTTTGAAGCGATATGACCTAACAGCGTGTTTTGTGATGGCAATGCGACTCAGTAGGCTTTGTGATGGGTGGGAAATCAGGTCAGATGCCTTCATTGTACGCCTTCATTGTACGCCTTCATTGTACGCCTGTAAAGAAATCAGGTAAAATGCCTTCATTGTACGCCTGTAAAGAACGATGTTGAGATTACACCTCATCTTCAGCCTTTGCAAGAAGAAACCTTTGCTCTTTAATAACGACAACTGATGATGCATGATTAGACACCAAGGCCAACGGACTTTGTAAATCCAGGTCCAACAAAATACACTTTGATGTAAAATTTTTTTAACCCGCTTGCAGAAAACTGCCCCGAAATCAGTAGCGACGCCTTCTAGTATCACGAATCTAAAAAAGAGCAAATATGAACAAAGAATAATTGATTTTGAGAAAGGAATTCGCTTTGTCCTCTCGTCTTTGCATGCGCCCGTGGAGCTGGCCCATTAGCTTGGAACAACTTGCTCTGTCATATCTAAGGGCGAAAGTCCGCTTTGGTTTCCTAAAGAGCTCCATCCTCTGCATTCGATGCTCCTGCCATTTAGGCGGCGCGAGATTGTTGATACTTTAATGCGAGCTGTTGATGAAGAAGGGAGGCTGGTAGTGTGACTCATTTTCTTTCGCCATTTGCTCTGTTGTCTCAACTGATGTTCGTTTTTATTGATAGATTTGAAAAACACTAATTCCTTTATGAAGACGTAGTGCTGGGACGGCCCCGACCAGCCAATATTCAACCAGTGTTGGGGAGGGTCATTTCCTAATTTAGTTTTTTCCCAGCAGGGTTAATGGATTAATTGACTACAAAATTGCCTTTAAAACAAGGCTGATCAAATAATTTTTTTGACAATGAAGTTTTTGTTTTCGTTAAACTAATTTGAAAAGCCGTTCCAATCTTGATGCTGCTAGTTACAGTTACAACGTTTGAATGAAATTTGAGTTAAATAAAATGAAGCTTTTACAGATCTGCACTATTACCATTACTTAACTTTTCATCGTTGCAAGAAATCTTTAATTTCCTACAACAGTTGATGAAATGTGATTAATTTTCTTCAGATTAATGGTGGAATGTTGAGATGAAAGTAATGAGCATTGATAATGCTCTCGGAGATTCTCTTTCGCCGACATCGTTTCCCGAAGTTAACGGTTTTGGCGAGAAACGAGTGGAATCAATTGGTAACGAAATAGGGACAGATAATGCAGAGTGTGCAGCAGAACCAAATGAATCAACCGTTGAAGCTATAGAGGAATCGATTGAGTCCCTACTTGAAGCGCCTGTCGAAACCATCCTTCGTTAGTTGAGATTTTGGGTATTTCCCATATAGCCCCCATCCCACGAAATTATAGTTCTTTTAGACGCTTTGAGACCCCCATTGTGGTATGTTTACCATGATTGGGTGGCAATAGGTTATCTGACCACTAAGGTGGGGGGCTCTAATGGGAAAGACCCAAAATTTGTTTTATCTACCGCCGTCTGTTCCGGTCTTAAGTTTTTATATCATATTGTTATCTCACACGTAAAAGTTTCTGCCACAAAAGTGGGCAATTTAAACGCGGCTATTGTTTCCCTTCAAATGTCAACTGGTTCCTTGTTCAATGTTCTGTTTGTTGGGGAGGAAGCCTGAATGGCTTTTTGGCATCTCAAGTTTTGTGACTACGCATCCATGCTCATCGTGTCAGGTTCCTGTTTTCTGCTGGATGTTGTGAGAGCTTCCAAACTAATTTCCAAAGTTAATTGAGATGATAGGATAATATTAAATTGAGGTTCGCAATTAATTTAAGTTTGCAATTGCTGTTGTATACGAAAATCGTGTTTATAACCAAATATTTTTGCTTTCAATATTTGAGGCTTTTATACGGTGCAGTTAAAAAGCGACGAGGTTAAAAAGCGCCGGAAACTTCCCTTATCCAAAAAGAGCCAAAAACAGTCAAGTATTTAATTACCCTAAATTGTTATTTATTTAGGTGCCGTGAATATAAGCCGAAAAGAAAATTAGCCGAATGAAAATTGTGAATTTCATAGAGCATCAAAATATTCACTAGAATAACATTGCAGTTTTCGAAAAGTATCAGAAATAATATTCCTGAACAGACAAATTACCACCCGGATACAAATGCTATTTTTAATAGCCGCACAGCGATAGCTGGGGCTATTATTGGTCTACTCTTGGTTTTTTTTTTCATTTCGTCGTCGCGATTTTTGTTACGGCCATATGACGTCACAACCACTTCAGATATGCTGTTTGTTCATTCGTTCATGCAATTTCAACTGAAGTGCGTGCGTAACGTCATTTTTCGCTCTTAGTGGAGCGAGTTTTTTTTTTGTTCATTTGCGTGGTTAAATTTTTGGTCACATTTGACTTACCTCACTCACAGAAATGACTTCCTCACTTTGAAATTGACTTTTATTTACGTTAATTCAAAGATATAAGGTCAAATGGGTGTGCGTCACTCTAAATGAAGGTTATTTGAGAGCAGCTAATAGAGGCAGTAAAAACTTATGCAGATTTTTAATCAAAATATAACATATCAATCAGCCTTTAATGAAAAGACGATTTTTTTGTCTCTTTGTTACTGTTTTTTTGAGACTGCAGATCTACGAAGCTATTGCGGCTATTTTCTGGCAATCTGCCAGCTATGTTGTTTTTTTTCTTCAAATTTGCCATTTTTGTTCACTTGTTTTTGACCACGAGATAACTGACGGAGATTGAGCCGAGATTTGCACGCTTGATCGGCAAGTTTTGACAAAAGCACCCGAAAACTTGGGTTTTGTGCTGAAATTCTACCTTCCACTGTGAGCAACCTTCGAAATAGTTTGCGCTCTTGAGATTTGGTGGCCGATCAAAAACACAAAACATTTCTCTTCAAATGTCTCCGTTCAGCCAAAAATTGTACAATCAAAAAAGATAAGAGCTGCGGATATTTTGTCCACAATAAAAATGTCCACAATTGTTGTTTTGTAGAATTGAATGGCGGCAAGCATCTCTTGTTGGTGTAAAGATTGGCAATGAAAAATATTTTTTTCAATCCTTGAAGAATTTTTGCTTTTGCGTGGGCCTGTGAAAAACTGAGCTCTTGCATTTGTAGAAAAACGCACTGTGTAAAGTGGAATCAGAATCCATAATGAATTGAAAACCGTATTGTCGATTTTAAGGCACTAATAATTCCAGATACGCAGACAGGCAGCAATGTCTCCCAAACAAAGTTTTTTACCGAACGTTTTTCCAAACGTGGTTGGTCCAAAGTTTTTATAAGTTTCTTGTAACTTTGAACCCTAAAGCGTACCTACTATTTTTCTAAGTCATCGTTGCACCCAGTTTTCCAGAAGTATCTATTTAGAGAAAATGGTGTTGGAGTGGTTTTGAATGTTCCATCCGAACAAACGTTTTTTCGATCTGACCAAAAATTCCAATCCTTTTTGTTGCAAAATGAAAATTCCTTCTTTTTGATGAAGTGATAAATTTTGATTGGTTTTTTGTTGATCTCCAACTTTCGGTATCAAAATATCTTGCTATTTTTGGCTGTGGAGCTTGCATTCGGATCATTTGTAAGTCCAGGTCAATCCATGTCGAATCTTGTCTGACTGAAGTTGTGAAAAATTTTGATCCGTTTACTGCAAATTTTTCTAAGATTGGCAAAGTGGTGTCCGTCAAAGTTTCTCTTCAATTTTGTCTTTTTGGGAATAATAATTGTGGGGTTAGCCGTACTGCAGGTAAGTTCCCATTCATAGAAAATTTAATTGAGCATGTGGTAACTTCGCATTTAAAGTAGACAGAATTGGGGGCAGTTTTGATTTTCTTGAAAATGTTATCAACAATTAAATGTCCGCAACTGCAATTAAATTTTGTCAGATTTTGCGGTTTAACCTGAGCTAGAAAACGCAATATTTGAGTGAGAAAATGGCGTTCTTGTAAGATAATTGCGCGTCCTAGTTTTGTTTTCTCTCTCTGTCAACAATTAATTCTAATGCGCCTAGTTTTGACATTATTGGCTTATAATAACGTCGGCTAACAGTAATCAATTAATACGTAGAATAATTGCTTACGTAGAAGAATTACAATATAATTAATTTTTTTTGGCTTCAGCGTTATATTAGCTGTCAATAAAAAACTTCGATTCTTAGATAATAGGTTGCGTTTGGTTGAAAACTTTGTGCTCTCATTTCGCGAACTAAATTTAATTGGCCTAGCAAATTAATCATTTGTTTTCATTATTTTTAAATATTCGGCTCTTTTTGAAATTGACCTTACAATCGGTTTATAAATTTAAACTTCAATACTGTAATATACTCTTATACTGTAATTATCGTGGGCCACGGCCATACCCCATTGGCTCATGAGACTTGATATAAAGCTATCACAATCAAACATAGGATCAATTAACCCAAGCAAATACTCTTCTCATTAAGTAACTGACAATTTAGGGCAACTAATTGCTGTTTTGGATAGAGTCACGTTTCGGCGCTTTCTGATGTCGCCTCTTTTTGACTGATTCGTTTAAACTTCTATTCGTATGCGTATGTGAGAAGATCAAGTTTAAAGTTTATTTTGTGTCATTGGCAATTTAACCCTGGAGACTATTCAAAATTGATAAGTTGTTTTTTAGACAATGACACTATTGTGAACGCCAACTCAGATGATGGTTCACGGCAGGAACAAGAGGGCAGTTTCAGTGCGAGTGAGTCGGGTGATATCTCTGGTACCTCCGCAGACTGTTCTGCTTTCAGCCAATTGGAGAGCAGTATGAACATCGACCCACCAGGTTATAATTATTCGTATGCTGCCCCGTACTCCTACGAACCCGTGAGCATTCACTAAAATTGTGAAATTGTGATCCAGAAGTAAACAGCAATCATAGGGCTTTTTTATTAAGATCATAGATGTTAGCTTTTATGAATTTCTGACGGTGGTAGTTTTTGTTATTTTTAGTTGAACCTAGTATCTTCGAGGACCTTTATTGGCCAATTTTTTTTTCAAATATTTCAATCAATCCAGTAACTTTCTGTTGCGGAAAAAAACATTAAGACGCTATTTGACCAACGGAATTTAAACATGAAATATAGAATCAAAACATTAATCCAATCAATTAAGAAATAAAATTCCTCGTAAATGTGCCCCCCCCCCATAAAATTGATCAACCATAAACCTTGTATAGAACTTGCATTTGGCAGTACCAATGTCTTGAACTGTAATTGTAATCTTTATAGATTTACTTTTGCTTGACTATTTTTGGCATTTGGATTATTTTGATGTTTGTGTGTAATTTAATCGTTGCAATTTCGTGCAGAATAAGTCCACTTTTGAGCGATCTGGCCATTTTTCCACTATGCTACAAATAGATATTTTTTTCAGGTCGCGAGCGCACGAAGACAGTGTACAATCCAGATGACCCTATGGAAAATGTGGATGCTGGAAGTGGGGAGACGGACAAGGAATGGAGTGGAGGCAGAGCCACCAAGATCAAATTTCAGGAGCCAATCGTGTCTGGCTACATGCCTGCCAAGTATTACCAAAGAAGTTAGTTTGCTATTGTGGAATTTTTAAACGTAACTTCTAAATGAGTTCCAGAGGGATAATTAAAGAATGCTAGCTTTTATAAAATTTTTGGTGTTCTTTTTGCTTGTTTGTGCTTAATCTTGTATATTTTCGAGTGACAATTTCGATTGTCTACTTGAATCGTGCGCGATGTAAATTGCTTTATTAAGAGTTTTAAGCTCCTGAACTTAAGTACAAGCTGAAGTACTTCAAAAAATTGAATTAGAAGCTCTCATAAATCATTTGAGCTGTTTAATCGCCGCGAAATGATAGCTAAGACTATGGTTAATCTCATTGTAATTTTTTGTTTAAATCGTGGTCTGCATCAATTTTTATTATTGCCATTTGATCGCATTTAAGCAAGTCAATGAGCGACTGTTCAGTGACTTTTAGCTCTGCTGTGACGTCATTCGCTACTCTGTGGCATGCGTCTTAGATGGATGGTGTGATAAGTTGCCTCT
Source organism: Convolutriloba macropyga (assembly GCF_964194025.1). Lineage (NCBI taxonomy): Eukaryota > Metazoa > Xenacoelomorpha > Acoela > Convolutidae > Convolutriloba > Convolutriloba macropyga. The sequence goes on from NC_134477.1 coordinate 6,172,683, forward strand.
TTCAAAAAATGATTTTGTACTCCGTTGCACTTGCTAACATAAGTAAACGTCACAATTGTGTTTTTTTCATTAATAGCCGCCGTCAATCTCTCAAACGGCTATTATTTAGGCGGGCTCCTTTTTTAAATCGCTTTACTTTTTGATAACGTTTTTTGTTTCTCATCGTCACGATTTTGACCGTTTGACTTCTGACTCACCTCACTCACTGTTTCAACTGAATAGATTTTAAATTTTTTCACTCAATGAATTACACAAGATAGTGAATACAGTCAATGTCAACGAGCAAAATCAAAAGAAACGGGATAAACCGATAAAGCCCGGTAATTCATTCAAAGTGCATTAGGTTATCAAAGTTCATTAGAGCGATTGCTAGCTGATATTAGAGTTAAGCTTAATACCCTTTAGTTTAGAAGCTGAAGTAAGTATAGGTTTAGAATCTAACTGAAATTGAATTAACGCTGAATTAGAACATTTTTTTAAAACTTAGGAAGAAATTTTGTCAATTTCAATCTCGATTTCTTTCTTTCAATCCCGATGTTCGTCTAGCGCGTCAACGTTGGCTATGTTAACATTTTTCAGTAAAGACCGGTGTATTCAGCATGCTGATCCTTTTGTTTTCTCTACTTGTGGAGACTTGCGTGTCGGTTTAGTTGGCATTGTTGGATTTCTTTGCTGGTCATGTACATTAGTTTCAAGGTTTTCATTAAAATTTTCGGATGTTTTTACATTTCAAAGATTTTTAGTTGTCTTGGTGCTGTCTTTTTAAGATCTGTTCACACATTTTCATGATCTCTGAAGTCAATTTGGAGAAGTGATTTCGTCACACCGGAATAGGAAGTGGAGCGAAAAAGCGAGTGGTTTTTGCGTTGTGAGTTTTTTCACTCCAATTTTGAAGTACATCAAGAAAATGGTGTTTTATCATTTTCAATCTGTTCATTTTTTCTGTTTCAATCCCAATATGCGTCCCAATATGTGGCTATTTTCCGTTAATCTGCCGGCTAATTTTTTCTTTTTTATCGAGGCTTAATCATCAAAAGTACGTCCAGATTCAAAGGAGTTGGCTAGCTTACTCCGGAGAAAAGTTCAGAGGCATACGTGAAACATATATCTTTCTTTATCATGATGTGAAGAAGTCACTATACTATGCGAGTAGTTGCTAAAAAGATGAGGCATGATGATACTGAACAGAAGTCGAAAAGAAATCAACGAGCTTCTTACGGAAAACTAATTAATTGCTCTCAAACGAATTTAAACGATTATAGTCCTGTTGGTATTTGTATCCGATTTTTCACTTGACCGATTTTCCGTCTGACCCACTTGGTTTCAGGTTAAAAGTTTTATCATTTTTTATAGCTGCGAAGCTGTAAGCTGAGCGTAGCTATATTGCGGTGCTCTTGGTTTTTTTGTTTCGTCGTCTGACGCTCTTTTTTCGTTTTACATTTGTTCACACAGCAAAGCTGAAAAAGTCAAATTTTCTGAATGACTTCTTCCTCTCACTAACGGCATTTGCGCGCGTGAAGTCATTTCTCACTCGCTTTAGCAAAAGTTTTAAGGTTATTTGCGTGATTAGATTTTGATCATACGTGACTTACCTCACTCAATAAAATGACTTTCGCACTTTAAAACTTAAGTTTAATTTGAATTTGTTTAAGGTCAATTGTTTAACTCATTTGTGCAGTAAAGGTCCCTATTAGGAGGCTTCTGCGGAATGAATTTTAACAAGCTTTATTAATTTATTGCTGAATGTTTTTTTACCTAGTTTTTTGAGCGGCGTCGATTTTTTTTTCTGTTTCTATCTGCCGGCTATGTTAGGAGTTTTTGAGCCAAAAAGATGGCGGTTTTTTCGTCATTTTTCGATTTTTTGTCGGACCAGTTTAATGTTGACTGGTTAATGTTGATAAACGTCTTTTGCAAGACGAATGACCGTTTATGACCGTTTTAAGAGCTATGTTTTGGTACTCCAAACAAAGGCACGCAATTTTAACTAATTTTCACTTTTTCAAGTTTTTTGAAATTTTTGTCATTGTTTAAGGTATTTCAGCCCTAGGTGTCAGGGAACCTCCTCCAGGATTACTGCATGGTTTCTGTAATAGAATGGTTTTCGACATTTTAACATTACGAATTTTACCATTTTTTTCAACAAAAACTTGCATTTTTTAAAAAATTTTTTGACATTTATTGTCATTATCCTCGTTTTTCGAGTCCCAGGTGCCAGAAAACCTCCTTAAGGGTTTGAGAATAAGTTAGTGAAAATTTTTTTTGGCCATGGAACAGTTTTCAACTTTTTAATATCACAATTTTTAGCATTTTTTGATATAACTCGCAATTTTTTCAAGTTTTTTGAAAATGTTTGTCATTTTTTTGGTTTCTCCAGCCTGAAGCGCTAAGGAACCTCCTCTACGGTTTGATTGTAGGTTAATGCATAGTTTTTAGATGTAATTGAATGTTTTTTAAGATCTTAACAGCACGATTTTTACTATTTTTTTAAAAAAAAACTTGCAATTTTTTATTTTTTTTTTGGAATTTTTTGTTATTATTCAGGTTTTTTGAGACTAATAGTTTACTGGAAATTTTTCTTTGACCATGGAATGGTTTTCAACTTTTTAATATCAAAAATTTAGCAATTTATGATGAAAGTTGCAATTTTTGTCGAGTTTTTTGAATTTTTTTGTCTGTTTTAAGGTTTCTCCCGCCTCAAGTGCCAAGTAACCTCCTCTAGGATTCGATAATAGCTTACTGTTTAGTTTCTAGATGTAATGGAATGTTTTTCAAAGATTTTATTATTTCGAATTTAAGCAATTTTTAGAAAAATATATTTGCATTTTTTTCAAGTCTTTTGAATATTTTCCGAAAATTTTTCCTGCACCAGGGGCCCAGGGACCTGCTTCAAGGTTTGATAATAAGCTGCTGCATAGTTTCTAGAGTTAATTGAATGGTTATGGATATTTTTTTGACTCGAGTTTTAGCAATTTTTTGATAAAATGGAATGTTTTTTTAGTTTTTGGAAAATTATCTCGTTCCAAGCTTATGGTGCTTTATGAGTCAGTGACACTATTGCTTGAAGTTGGTATACTTGATAGCCTCCTGAGACAATGAAATGGTTCTGAAGATAATAATATCACGAACTTTAACGAGATGTTAAAATTTTCAATTGTTTTTGAATATTTTTGAATATTTTTGACCTTTTCTGAGATTAACGATCATCGCTGTCCAACGAAACGTTTTAACTCTTGCAGATAGTTTACATGGCAGAACTCCAGAGACAAAAATTGGCTTTGAAATTATTTTCACTGCAAAATCTGTATTTTTTTTAGTTTTTTCTATATGATTTAGTTACTAACAAGGCTAGAAAACTAGAAGTTGCCGAGTCGAATCTCATCGGGTAAGAATATTTTCCTAGCTCTCTCTCTCTGTGGGCTGGAGTTTCTTTTCTTTTATCGTTCACGTTTTATCTCTCTCACACTTTATCTCTGTCTCTCTATCTTTATTTTACTCTGTTGACGCCGCACGTCAGCTGCTGTTATATGGCGTGATGTCATCATCTATTACCCTCATTAACTCTCTATTATAGATGAAACGTTTTATCAAAAATGACTTACATAGCACTTCTAAGCAAATCATTGTTAATTGCTCTCAAACGAAGTTTGTACCAACTATATTAATCCTGTTGGTCAATTGGAGACTTATACTTATGGTGTGAAAGTCGGTACTGAGAAAAGATGATCCCCCTACCCCACCCCACCCCCACATCATCCCTCTCCCCTCAATCCCCACCCCTGCACATAGTTCAGGCCTTAAGAGTCCCGTGCAGCCTCTCCGACCGTTTCTGATCTAATTCAAAGAGATAAGGTCGTGTGTTTTTGTCACCCTAGTTGAGTATTTGAGGGCCGCTAATAGAAGCAGCAATAAATTAAACAAGTTCTTTATCAAAATCTAACATCTCAGCATTTGATTAAGTTTTTTGGTCTGTTTTTTTTTACTATCATTTTGAGACTGCAGATATACGAAGCTATTGCGGCTATTTTCTGGCAACCTGCCAGCTATGTTTAGATAAGGTTTGTTCCAATTAAATAAATAACAGGTTATTTCAGTTTTCTTGATGTTCTGGTAAGCAGCTTAATGTTTGCCCACTCGTTGAGATTTTTCAAGCTGGTTGGTTGTGTCTAAGTGACTTCAGTTTGATACAGCCTGAATCCGGTTTTGTTGTTGACCATCTCAGCTTCCTAGCTATTTTTTTCTGGACTATATTTCAAATTGAGAGGCCTTCTCTTGAGACAGGCTAAGATATGCTCACTCATCAGTGGGAGAATATTTTTCGAATTTCTCAACTCAGATTTTCTCGATCAATTCAGATTCAGAGTAATCTTTTTATTTTATTTTTTATGATTTTTCTTTGTAAAAAGCTGGAGAATTCCGATTGCTGGATCTATTCTGCCCCCCCCCCCCCCCACCCAGCTTAGTTGGCTTATATTTTTTACGCCCCCAGGCGCACTTGCTATTTTCTTACATAGTAACGTGCTATGTAGCAACATATAATTTGTAACTGGGGGCGTAAAACAACATATAATTTTTAACTGGGGTGGGGGCAGAATAGATCCCGATTTCTATTTAAAAATTGCTTGATTCAGAAAATTTGATACAAAAAAATTGGCTAGGTTGGTAACTGGAAAGCAGTTGAGTTGTATAGGGTCTCGTTGTGGTTTTTTGTACGCATTTCCGCTGAGACTTTTTAAGGAAGACCTAAAGCCAGTCGTTTTTGAGCAATTAGTCGAATGTTAGCTTTTTAATAGCCGCCGTCTGCCTCTCAACGTCTATTATTTAGGTGCTATCCTTTTTACAATTCAAAGAATTTGAATTGTATTGGGGCACTGTTTTTTTAAGATGTGTTGACACAGTTTTCAATGACTTTGATCTTTCAAAATGGGATAAACAGGTAAAGCCCAGCGGGCATTAAGTTTCATTAGAGGCCCAAAGTTGGCTTTTGTAGTACTTCAAGTTCTTAGAGTGGTGCAGCTGTTGGGATAGCCTTAATTTTAGGTAAAAAGGTCATTTTTAGGAGTTTTTGGGCTCAAAATGTTGCAATTTTTAAGTTTTTTGTTTGATTAGTCTTAGGTTGAAGGTTTCTAAAGTTGATGAAGGCCTTTTGCGAGACAAAATTACTTGTTAAGACCTTTTTATGAGCTATATGTTTTGGTACTACAAACACAAACACGCAAAATGATGCTAATTTTTACAATTTTCAAGTTTTTTGATTTTTTTTTTCAATTTTGAGTTTTCCAGTTTCAGGGGCCAGGCAATCTCCTGTAGGGTTTGTTAATAGAGCACTGCATAGTTTCGATTAACAATGGATTGGTTTTCAACATTTTAATGTTTGGAATTTTGGCATTTTTCGCTAAAGTCTGTAGTTGTTTTAAGGTTTCCTAAAGTTGATCACTTTTTTGATATTTGTCCATTCGCAAGTGCCAGAAAACCTATTCCACGGTCCGATAAAAAGTTACTGCATGGTTGTTGGTTTGAATGGATTTGTTTTCAACAGTTTAACCTTTCGAATTTTAGAAGTTTTTGGATAAAATTTGCAATTTTTTATTCAGTTTTTCTTGCCTCAGTAGCCAGGTAATCGCATCCAGGGTTTGATAGTATGTTAATTTGCTAGGGGCGCAATTGAATGGTTTTCAACATTTTAATACAACGAAATTCTTTTTTTTTGAAATTTGTAGTTTTCAAAATTAGTTTTGAAGTTTTTGCTTATATTTATTGCCTATCGATCTTTGAGCCAATGAATTTTTTAAGGCTTTAAAGGAAATTGCATTTCAGAACTTGTCCTGCTATGTTTTTTTAAGATCCATTCACATATTTTCATGATTGTTGAAGTCAAATTGGAGCAGTGATTTTGGTCACGCCGAAACAGGAAGTGGAGCAATTTTACTTTGATTTTTGCTGTTTTTCGATTTTTTGGATCGAATGTATTTCTAAATGGTTTTCCCAATCCAATAATAGTTCATTCTATTCCTAGTTTTTTGTTTGAACCAAATTTCCGTTTCTCGCTGGTGGTTTTTTGTTCGCATGCGGCATTTTGACATTGATTTTCTGTTTTTTAATGGTTTTTGATCTGATTTTTTTAAATGGTTTTCCCCAATTCAAACATAGTCTGTTCTAGGTCTAGTTTTTTGTTTAGTCAATGAAATTTATTTGAATTGTACGTCAGGAGTTCTCCTGCTATGTTTTTTATTTTGCTCTACATTCTGGTCATGTTTTTCGTTTTATATAAGTCACGATTTTCACGTTTGACTTGTGGCTTACTTCTCACTCACTGTTTTAACTGAATGGATTTTATTTTTTACGCATTCAATTACGCAATGTGGTGACTACTGTCGAAGTCAAAAGATCTAAACCGAAAGAGATGGGATAAACCGATGAAGCCCGCTCATTAAGTCATGATTAGGTTATCAATGTTCTTTAGAGTGTTTGCTAGCTGACATTGGTGTTAAGCTTATTAGCTTTCAGTTTAGAAGCTGAATTAAGCATAGTTTTAGAATCTAACTGAAACTGCTTGCCAAATTAGAACAATTTTTGACACATAGAAACAGAAAAACTTGGTCTATTTGTCTCTTATTCTTTCTTTTTGTGTTTCAATTTCTTCACTAATAACAATCAAAGCTTTTGTGATTACTTTGACTTATGTAACTCGGAACCATTACTAGGTCGGAAGAGGAATTTTGTTTTGGAGTGTGGGATGGGTAATAATAGTAAGTCGTTATCGCGCAATCCAAATTGTGAAAATTCAAAGAGATTATTAAAAGTATATCTCGTGAAATGTTTTCTTAAGGGTATCTGTGTTCAATTCTGTCATTAGAGTGTACGTATATTATGTAATCATAACGTTTAGTTGGGCTCGCGTATGTGAAGATTTTGTTCGATAAGTTTCAACTAATAGTGAAAGGTCCATTATCGCTTATCTTTTTGGCTTCAATATTTCCATTTGCTCTATTAATTGTCGTTATCGCGGCTTTAATCCGATAATATGCCGGCTACATTTTTAATTTTCCATTATTGTTTCAAGCATTATTTGTCCATTTGGTTCCCAAATGACAATTTGATTTGTTCATTATTTGAACTGATGAGAATTTTGCTATGAACTGAGATTCATGAACGAAGGATTTTAATTTCATTTATTCGTTAAAAATTTTACTTTCGAATTTTCTCTTCTGCCTGTGCTGTTTAGACCAGGAATGAGATCTTAACCTAGCAATCAATAGTGATGGTTTTTATATTTAGGTGAAGAGACTCCTAGTAGAGAGGAGATGATCAGCCTGTATAGGGGCAGCTGTGAACTGAACAGGACCAAACCCCTCAACTCAGTCATATCATGCTTGGAGGTACATATCATCCCCACAATTAGCAACGAAATATTCACTTTTCTATAGGTCAATTGCTGATTTTGTGGTTAAACTGGATTTATATCAAACTGGTTGTTAATTTTTTTCTTACGATTTGAGTCACCATTCTTTCCAGGTAAACGGTCAATATCCATTTTATCACTTGCTATGGATTGCTGATGGTTGATCAACTAGGTTTTCAAAAATAAATTTGGAGAGTAACTTACGGAGTATCTTATGTTGTGTTTAGAAAGCTAAAAACGCAGATGGGCGATACAAAGAGCTCAGCCTCAAAGGTAAGAAAACACACTTCGATTTGAAATATCCCGAAATGTTGAGAAATGAAAAACAAATAGTTTATATCTCGAGTGCTTCTAGTATTGCTGTGTAGGCAAAATTAAAATAGTCAGTTGAGATGTCCTTATTCTACCGGTGGAAAAGTGAGGGCGGTTCTGATTTGGTTAATGGAATCGTCTCAATTGATTGGCTGACTTGTGTTTTACAGGTGAGAGAGTGGACATGAAGTGTGCTGAGTCTTTGGAGGTGTTATTCCAACATGCACAGTTTGTACTACTCGATCTGGAAAATTGCTACTTAGAAGACACGGTAACACAACACTACACAACACATATACTAACTAACTCACCATAACATACAAAGCAAACTCACTAGATATCTAATCCTGGATTTTCCCTTGTCGGGGAATTTTAACTTATTCTGATGTGCTCGTATTGGTTGAGATGCAATACTTAACAATTTAAATTGAAAATTGTTAATTGGAATTGATTTTCAGCATCAGATTTTGACGCTCATCGTTTTGCAACCGAGAAACAAATGAAATTTTAGTTATTTGCAATTATTGTCTCCATTAATTAAGTTTTCGTTCACTAAAAAAAGGGTTACAGTGTGTGTTAAAATAGCAGGTCTGCCCAGAGATTGCAAACAGCACAATTCAACTCAGCTATATTTGGGGGAATGTACGTCCCTCCTCTGACTCAGTATGTGTCTAAGTGTGTTTTTAGGTGGCGATTCCTCTCTTCGAAATGATAGACTATTATGAAGTGGCGACCAAATTGAAACTGGGTGCTAACAACAAACTATCACAGTTCGCCTGGATGCACTTATGTCAACTGATTAAAAAGGTAAGGTAGTTTTAGACTAAAAAGCCAAATCGATCTTTGTTTGCTGTGCGAAGGACACAGCAATTGTTCCAACCCAGTCAGTTCCGAAAAAGGGGTGTCCGAGACTCAAAACTTTGAAACAAATTAAGCACTGAAGTGAGTTTGTATCGCACGCGTTCAACACACACACTCAATGTGTGTCTGTGTGCAAAAACCCACTATACATGTTTGATAAGTATTAGGACACCTATATACAAGTTTTATCAGTACTATCAGTAATAAAAAAGTACATAGCGCTAATCGAACTCTAATGGTTTTGCCGTACTCTAAGACGAGTACTCTCAACAATACAACAAAGATAGAAATATCTTTACATCGAAAACTTGATACTTTTGTTAAGAGTATATTTTCTGACTATGTTCACTGTGAATATGACCTTTTGTGTAGTGATATCGTTGACTTGCGCTGTTTAATTGGGCTTTTCGTGGGGGCTTGCCTCCCAATTCTTCTTCCGAGAAAACCACTAGGGGATTAGATCTTTATAATTTCTGACTACTGAATATTTTCGTTAATTTACAAACATAATATTCAATAGCCGCCGTCAGCCTCTCAAACGGCTATTATCTAGGCGTTCTCCTTTTTTTTGCTATTCAAAGAATTTGAATTGTATTGGGGTGCTGTCTTTTTTTCTTGATCTGTTTTTTCTTTTTTCAAGATCTGTTCACACATTTTCATGATTTTTGAAGTCAAATTGGAGTTGTGATTTTGGTCACGCCGAAACAGGAAGTGGAGCCAAAAAGCGAGTGTTTTGCGGCGTGAAATTTTTTCGCTCTTATTTTAAAGTAGAGTGAGAAAACGGTTTCTGAACAAAAGTTCGCTTTCTCGTTAGTGATTTTTTGTTCACATGCGGTTTTTTTTACCTTGTTAATAGCCGCACAGCGATAGCTGAGGCTATTATTGGCCTTCTCTTGGTTTTTTTTTATTTCGTCGTCATGATTTTTGTTACGACCATATGTCGTCACAGCCATTTTTTGTTCATTCGTTCATGCAATCTCAACTGAATTGCATGTGTGACGTCATTTTTCGCTCTTAGTGGAGCGAGTTTTTTTGTTCATGCGCGTGAATAAATTTTTGGTCACACTTGACTTACCTCACTCTCAAAAATGACTTCCTCACTTTGAAATTGACTTTTATTTACTTTAATTCAAAGAGATAAGGTCAAATGGGTGTGTATCACTCTAAATGAAGGTTATTTGAGATCAGCTAATAGAGGCAGCAATAACTTATACAGATTTTTAATCAAAATATAACAGATCAGCCTTCAATGAAAAGACGAATTTTTTTGGTCTGTCTTTTTTACTGTTTTTTTTTAGACTGCCGATCTACAAATCTATTGCGGCTATTTTCTGGCAATCTGCCAGCTATGTTTTCTGTTTTTTTATCTGAATTTTCCCAAATAGTTTTCTCGAATCACTCACAGTCCATTCTAGGTCTTGTTTTTTTGTTTAGCCAATGGAAATTGTTGAAATTGTACTTCAGGACTTGTCCTGTTTTTTTTTATATTCGCTTTACCTTTTCATCACATTTTCCGTTTTACATAAGTCACGACTTTCACGTTTGACTTCTGACTTACCTCACGCACTGTTTCAACTGAATGGGTTTTAATTTCTTTCACTCATTGAATCAGGCAATGTAGTGAATACGGTCAAGGTCGAAAGAGTAAAATCAAAAGAAACGGGATAAACCGATAAAGCCCGGTCATTAAGTCATAGTGCATTAGATTATCAAATATCATTAGAGCGATTGCTAGCTGATATTAGTATTAAACTTAACATCCTTCAGTCTAGAAGCTGAAGTAAGTATAGGTTTATAATCTAACTGAAACTACACACTGAATTAGAACAATTTTTGAAACTAAGGAAAAATTTTTTGTCAATTTCGATCTCTTCTTTCTTTTTCTGCTTCAATCCCGATGTGCGTCTAGCGCGTCAACGACGGCTATTTTCGGACAATCTGCCGGCTATGTTTTGTATTTTAAATGATAGAATATTCTAATTTGAAGAGCCCATTTAAATTTGTTTTTTTATGATCGAAGCCGTTTAAACATCCAGATACTTTTCATTCCGTGTAGTATTTTACGCAGTACAGTGCCAAAGAACATTCATCGCACCAATTGTATTTTTCAGTCTTAAATGGCTGCGAGTGTAGCAGTTATTTTAGACCTGATGTTCCTCAAGTCAAACATCCAACTTCAATTTTTTAGGAGATAAAACTTTTCGGGACAGTGATGAGATTCCTGGGACATTGTAAGCAACAAAATTAAAAAATTATTGTTTATCCGATTACATTCGTCACCTCATTGTCTTTTTAATTGATTGCAAGTTGATCACTCATTGACTCTTCTTTAATGAAAGTAGAGATTTTGAAGTCACCTCTTTGATTGAGTGCTGTGTTGAACTTTTTGGGTTGAAGGTTCTTCATTCATCAGATTAGAATTCTTCAACTTAGCTTTACTCAGAAGGTACCGAAAATGGTTCTTTGAGAAGTCACCCCGCTTGGCTTATTTGGATAGGTGGTCTTAACAATTTTTGATGCCTCATTGATTGATGGCGGACTTTGTTTCAACTCGGTTTCGCCTGAGACTCTGCCCAGTACACTGATTAATTTTTACGAGCAAAATTAGTTCTCTAACTACTCCTTAGACATCTTATACGGATTTCGCCTCAATTACCTCACTAGTTTTTTACTTGCTCTCGAACGAAGTTCATAGCAATTATTGTAAACGTGTTGGTCTTTTTTGTGCAAATTTTTTGCTTGGTCATTTTGCGCTTTTTTTCTAGAACATTCTTTGACTTCTCAAGTGACATTTTCACGCTTTCGTTCTTTATTTTTGATTGATCTCTATTGCTCTCACGTCAAAGTAAAGCTGGTTGCAGCATAGGAAAAAAGGGCCGGATAGCCAAGTGGCCAGTGATTCTAGATAGGGATCGGGAGGCCAATGGCTCGAATCCCGGTTAGGGTCAAATGGTTTTCCACCCGCCTGTCGTTCGAGAGCAATTCTTCCGACATTAGTCGGTTTCTGCTTAATTGCTCTCAAACGAGTTTGTAGCAATTATATTAGTCCTGTCGGTCTTTTTTATGCGATTTTTCGCTTGACCGATTTTTGGTCTTACCCATTTGACTTTTCGTTCTCAAAAACGGGATAAAAAAGTAGCGCTCGGCCGGCATTAAGTGCTCTGTTTCAGCTCAAACTGTTTTTGGGAGACTTATTAATAGCCGCCCTCATCTTCTCAGCCGGCTATTATAGCGCTCCTATTTTTTTACTTCGTCGAATAAAAAAAATATTTCGCTTTACCTCATTTTGCCGCTTTTTCAACATTTTGCGTGAAATGTTTTTGACTTCTCTAGGCTAGTTTCACTCTTCTGTCATTCTGCTCAAAGTCCTTTTAAACAGCAGCTGCTCAGCAAATCAATTCAGAATGAAGAGAGTCAGTATAAAAAATTGAAGTCAGAAGTAGAAACGGGATAAACCCATATAGCCCAATTTTAGATGCCTGCTATTTGAACGTCGTTCCTATAAGTCTAGTTGCCATCTCTAATCCTTATTGGTATTGATAGTAGCCCCTGTAGCCTCTCTCTAAGAAACAGAAGTACGTTATGTTACGCAATGTGCCGGGTATGTTACTTATGGTGGGAAGAGCGGTTCTTAAAGGATGAAGACCCCCGCACACACCGCGCTGTTGCCCCCTCCACCCCACTGTTGCCGCAGCCCGCGGTGGACCCCACGCCGCCATCCCCCGTGGCCAGCTACTGATGAACAACCGCTCGCTAATAACATGCAAATTTATCATAATTTTCACAATCTTTCTCAAGCTTTTTAAAATTATTTGTCGTTTTTTTACCCATAGGTGTCGAGAAACCTACTCTAGGGTTTGTTAATAGATTACTGCATGGTTTCTAGTGGTAATATAATGGTTTCAACAGTTTAACATCACCAATTTTAGTATTTTTGGAAAAAGGTTATCGTAATTTCAGGATTTTTGAAGTTTTTTGTCTTTTTTAGGTCTCTACGGACTCAAGAGCCAAAAAACTTTCTCTAGGGTTTGATAATAGGCTACTGCATAGTTTCTAGATGTAATGGAACGTTTTTCAAGATTTTACAAATTTGAGTTTTTTGACAAAATTTGCAACTTTTTAAATTTTATTTGAGGTTTATTGTTATTATGCAGGGTTCTTCAGCCTCAGGGGCCAGGAGAATTTTTATTGGCCATTGAATAGTTTTCAAATTTTTAATAACACAAATTTTATCAATTTTTCAACACTTGCAATTTTTTGAAAATTTTTTTTCGGTCATTTTTTTAGGTTTATCTGGCCTCAAGAGCAGAGAAACCTCCTGTTGGGTTTGATAATAGGTTACTGCGTAACTTCTAGATGTAATGGAATTTTTTCGAGATTTTAATAAAAACGAATTCAAGCAATTTAAAAAAATTGCAGTTATTTCAAGTTTTTCGATATTTTTGATTTTTTCTGCACCAGGGGCCCAGGCACTTCCTCCTAGGTTTGAAAGTAAGGTGCGGCATAGTTTCTAGAGTTAATAGAATGGTTATCATTATTTAAATGGCTCGAGTTTTGGCAATTCTTTTTATAAAATTTAGTTTTAAAGTTTTCCGAAAAATTTTTATTTTCCAAGTTTGTGGATCATTATGAGCCAGTGAAAGTGTTTAAGGCTTGAAATATGAACGTTGGATAGTCTCTGGAGACAATGAAATGGTTCTGAAGATATTAATATCACGAACTTAAGCAAGATTTCAGTTTTTTCAAGTTTTCAAGTTTTCAATTAACTTGAAATCGAAATTTGTGGTTATTGTTGTCGTTTTCTGAGTTTAACGATCACTACTGGCCAACGAAGCTTTTTAATTCTTGCAGATGCGTTACATGACAGAAATCCGGAGACAAAAAATGGTTTGGAACATTTTCTTCACTGCGAAATGTGGAAATTTCTCCTTCGATTTTTGGACTTTGGTTTTTCTATATAATTTAATTAATAAGCCTAGAAAAGTAGAAGTTGATGAGTCGAATCCGATCATGAAAAATATTCCTAGCTCTTTCTCTCTCTCTGTGTGTGTGTGTGTGTGTGTGTGTGTGTGTGTGTGTGTGTGTTTGTGTGTGTGTGTTGGTTGGGGTTTCTTTTCTTCTCTATCCGTTCACTTTTTATCTCGTACACGCTCTCTATGTACAAAGTATGTTTTTTTTTGTATTGGCCAATTCTTCTGCTCTTTTTTCTTCATTAAAGGCCGTTGTATTCAGCATGCTGACCCTAAATGTATAAACAGTTTAATTTCTTATCCTTTTGTTTTTATTTGCTTGTTTTTAGCAATTATATTAAACCTGCAGGTCTTTTTTACTTGATTTTTTGCTTGACCGATTTTTCCTCTCACCCATTTGATTTTTCGTCCTCAAAAACAGGATAACAGGTAGCGCTCAGCGAGCATTAAATGATCTTAGAGCCTTTCAGCTCACTGGTGTCCAAGTATGCGATTCAAATAAGCTGTTGTGGAGACTTATTTTATAGTGTGAAGGGCGGTTCGTAGAAGTTGTAGAACCCCACCCCCCCCCCCCACTGTCGCACACACCCCCACACTGTTGCCCCCATCAGCCTCCCCCACCCCACGGTGACCCCCCGTAGCTAGCTACTGACAAAGCCAACTGCTCGCCGGTCGTTTGATAGCAATCCGCCCGACGTTAGTCGGTTATGTTTCTCTAATTTTTTGAAACCATGCTTGACGGTTTAGCTCGCATTGTTGAATTGGTTTGCTGGGCATGTATATTTGTTTCAAGTTTTCAATTGACTTTTTTTGTTTTGTATTTCATGACTTGTCCTGCTATGTTTTTACATTCAAAGAATTTGAATTGTATTGGTGTGCTCTGTTCACACATTTTCATGATTTTTGGACTCAACTTGGAGAAGTTGTTTTGGTCACGCCGAAACGAAGTGGAGCGAAAAGACGAGTGGTTTTGCGGTCTGATTTTTTACTCAAATTTTAAAGTAGAGTCAGAAAATTGTGTTTTAGCAAAAATTCGCTTTCTCGATTCTGGGTTTTGTTCACATGCGGCAGTATGACTGATTTCTGCTGTTTTTTTTCGATTTTAATGATCAGATTTCTTTGTTAATAGTTTTCCCATTCCATTCATAGTCAATTCTTGGTTTAGATGTTTTGTTTGGTCAATGAACAGTTTTTGAATTGTTTCAGGACTTGTTCTGTTATGTTTTTTAATTTGCTTTACCTTTCATTCACTTTTTTTTGTCTTGCATAAGTCACGAATTTCAACGTTTGTTTTGTGACTTACTTCACTCTGTTTCAGCTGAATGGATTTTATTTTCTTTCTTTCATTGAATCAAGCAATGTAGTGAATACGGTCGAGGTCAACAGAGCAAAATCAAACGAAACGGGATAAACCGATAAAAACCGATCTTTAAGTCATAGTGCAATAGGTTATCAATGTTCGTTAGAGCGATTGCTAGCTGTCATTCGATTAGTATTAATGGTAATATGCTGCAGTTTAGAAGCTAAATTGAGTATATATTAGAGCCTGAAACTGCTCACCAATTTAGAACATCTTTTGACATTTTTTTAAAGAAAAAATTTTTGCAATTTTTATCTATTTTGTCTGCTTCAATCCGGATGTGGCTATTGTTATCGATGTTTTGTGTGTTGTTTCAGTGTCCGTTCATAGAGCTATTGGACTGTAGCTACACAGAGATGCAAGACAGCAGTTCAATATTGTTGGCCAGAGTCATCCGGACCAACTGCAACCTCTCAGCCCTCCACCTGATGAACTGCCGAATGTCTGGCAAATACATCAACTACCTCGGTAACACACGACACACACTCACGCACAGTCACTCATTCCCTAATTCACTCACGGCCTTTTTATGTCTTAAGTGACAAGAGAGTTTCCTACCTAGCAATTATTGAACTTCTAACCTAATCTGAGTCCAGGGAAACATAACCCAACCCGTAGAAACTTGAGAAAATGAAAAGCAATAACTCCGCATTTTGGCGACGGTAGCTCCGAAATTCGATTTGGCCTCAATTTAAATTTCGGTGCCCTTGGAGGTAACTCAATCGCATGACGCAGCATGCTGATGAAGTGCTTCCTCATTTCATCAATTTTATTCAAGATTCTTTTTGATCGAGATTGCTTTAGTTTTGCAACGCGACAAAGACACATTCGAATGTTATTTAAATAGGACTTTATCGTTTAGCGACTTTTTTCCTAACTTTTATAGCAAAGCTCTCTAGTTTTATTGAAAAGACTTTTTGAAAAGTCATGGGTTGTGTTAAATCAACAATAAATGCACCTACTAAGAATTATAATAATGAGGCCCGTGTAATGTTTGTTGTGGTGTTCTTCAGTTGTGGGCTTGAGGAGTAACTACATTCTGCAGGAGTTGTACTTGGGAGACAACAATCTAGTACACACAGATGCATCTTCACTCAGCCAGTTGCTCAAGTCCAACTTCAAGCTACAGTGTCTGGACTTGAGGAACAACAACCTCGCCGTAAGTTCTTTAAAACTGTAGTTACGAGCGGTCTTTGTGTAGATCTTTGTTTGGAGTGCAATTTTTAATTCACTTGCCATTTTAACTTCTAATGCAATTTTGTTTTTGTTCTCAAACTAAGTTTGTTGACAACTAAATTTTATTAGTTTTGCGCTTTTTATGCTGTTTTCCTGCTTTTTTATGCTGTTTTTCCTTCGCTTTTGATGCTATAAGTTTAAACTGAGTGCAAGGCAATAGAAATAACGATTAATTGGAGTTAACGATTGAAGAAAGTTAAGTTAAGTCAATTTTTTGAAACCCGTAGCTTAACTATGAGCAATTTGATTACTGGTGAAAAGTTAGTATCTAAACAAAAATGAAACTGTCTTGTGAATTTTTTGATTTTTGGCTGTCAATTTTGCTCGAATATCATGCGGATTAATTACCGAAGTCTCCGTGTATGTGTATGTGTTTGTAAGGAGTGGTTATGTGTGTTGTAGGACAAAGGTGCGGCGTTTATCTTCGAGGGTTTAAAAGAGCAGGGGCAGACAGGAGTGGGGCTGGTCTCTCTCATCCTCTGGAACAACAATCTTTCTCCCAACTGCCAATACGTTGTATCTGCACTGGTTAGAATTCCTTTTCAATTAGTAGTAGTAGTCAATTAGAGTTGATCAGAACTGTTTCCTTTTCTATTTTCAATTCAAGGCAACCATCTATGGTTGAGAGATGCAATGTAATTCTAAATAATTTTAACCTTCATTGCACAGGGCTATGTAAACAATTCTAAAAACCATTCCGAAAGTTTCCCTGTTTGCTTAAATTCTGAAACATGCAAATTAAAAATTACCGAAGTTAGTCGGCTGTGTTTGATCATGAATCGATTAATGACCACGAGTCCCACAGAATGATCGGTTCCCCTTTTCTGTGCGTAATTTGAAACTGATTTCAAGGCAAAAAATGAATATTTACATGCTACTGAATTTACAGAATCTACAGAATTTACATGCTGATAATTTTTTAAAAATTAAAACAAGCTTAATTTTAATTATATGAGCAACCTTAAGTTACGCAATTGTCTTCATATTTCTAAAGAAAGAGGCTGATCTGCCTATATAAGTAATTAAATATTGTATCAAAAACGTGTATTTTGTGCTCACCCGAAATATTTTTCGTTTCATTTAATTTGAACTAAGCTGTCATTTAATCAAAAGAAAGAAAGAAGGTATAAGATTCAAAAGTCATTTATGTTCAATAGAGATGAACAGAATGTTTTGTGTTCCCAATTTGGACTTATGAGAAAGGACCGTCTACAGAATCGCACGATCCTCGATTACTGCCCCCGCTGGCTTGAAGATTTACTTGTATTCACTATCTATAATTAATAGCCGCCCTCATCTTCTCAGCCGGCTATTATAGCGCTCGCGCTCCTAATTTTTTACAACTCAAAGAATTTGAATTGTATTGGGGCGCTGTCTTGTTACGACTCGAAGAGGAGTACTGGAGAAGTCCTTTTTAATCAATTTTATTGGAGTGATTTTTGAAGCGGGAAATGAAACGCGTGAAAAAATTTGCAGTGATTTTGGTGGTGAACAAAAGTGAAGAGCGGAGCGAAAAGAGAGTGGTTTTGTTCATACCGCTGTTTTTGAGAGAGCGAAAAATTGATGTGTGAAAAAATTTTCTCTAAGCGAGCGAATTTTTTTTGTTCACGTGCTTGTTTTAAAAGCAGTTTTTTGCAACTTTTGATGGTTATGAGGTTTGATTATGAATTTGTATTAGTTTTAGGCTTGTTCTCTTGGAATTGAAGGTTTCAAGTAGTAAATTTGAGTTTATTGCTAATTTGGAGATTTTTGATCAGTTTTGCTGATTTTTAGACGAAATTAAATTTTTTTCCTGTTTTTTTTTGTTTTAATGCTTTAAGTGGGATTTGGATAGAAGATTGCTACCTAAGAAATATTCAGATACCAATTGACTAAAGTTTTCTTGGTTTAACTCATTTTTTTTCGTAGGAAAATTGACAGAAGAATTGAGAAATTTTAAAACCATTTTTTCTTTTTTTTTTGAAGTTTTTATTTTTTTTAATCTTTGACAAGTTTCTTAGCCTATTGTGACTTGCCCATTGTTTTACGCGCTTTTCATTGCTCTAATGGCAAAGGAACTCTATTCGGCTTTATGTTTCCTTGTACTATAAAAAAAACTCAAGTTAAAAAAGTTTTTATAGTTTTTTTTTGTTCAATTTGTTTTCGAATGCCGTTTCTATTCTTCCTGAATTTTTTAATGGCATTTGTGGAGGTTCAGAGCTCAAAATAGTTGTTCAGTTGTTTAGTTATAAGGATGGGCAATTTTCTCTTTCGAGACGTTTCCAGAATTCTTTCGGCTATATTTTTTTAAGATCTGTTAACACATTTTCATGATTTTTGAAGTCAAATTCGAGTAGTGATTTTGGTCACGCCGAAACAGGAAGGGGAGCGAAAAAGCGAGTGGTTTTGCGGCGTGAAAATTTTTTGCTCTAAATTAAAAGTAGTGGGAAAACGATGGTTGAACAAAAATTCGCTTTCTCGCTAGTGGTTTTTTGTTCACATGCGACAATTTCACTTTGATTTTTACTGTTTTTTTTTTTCGATTTTTTTGCATCGGATTTTTTTTCTAAATGGTTTTCCCAATCCATTCATAGTCCGTTCTAGGTCTAATTTTCTGTTTAGTCAATGAAAATTCTTGAATTGTACGTCAGGACTTGTCCTGCTATCTTTATTACAATTCAAAGAATTTGAATTGTATTGGGGCGCTGTCTTTTTTTTTTTAAGATCTGTTCACACATTTTCATGATTTTTGAAGTCAAATTGGAGTAGTGATTTTGGTCACGCCGAAACAGGAAATGGAGCGAAAAAGCGAGTGGTTTTGCGGCGTGAATTTTTTTTCGCTCTAATTTTAAAGTAGAGTGAGAAAACGGTGTTTGAACAAAAATTCGGTTTCTCGGTAGTGGTTTTTTGTTCACATGCGGCAGTTTCACTCTGATTTTTACTGTTTTTTCGATTTTTTGGATTGGATTTTTTCTAAATGGTTTTCTCAATCCATTCACCGCTCATTCTAGGCCTAGTTTTTTGTTTGAATTAAATTTTTATTTCGCGTTAGTGGTTTTTTTGTTCACATGCGGCATTTAGACATTGATTTTCTGTTTTTTTTTCTTATTTTTTTATCTGATTTTTTTAAAATGGTTTTCTCAATTCACTCATAGTCCGTTCTAGGTCTAGTTTTTCTATTTAGTCAATGAAAATTCTTTGAATTGTACGTCAGGACTTGTCCTGCTATGTTTTTTTTTTCGTCGAACTTTTTTTCGCTTTGCCCATTTTGCCGCTTTTTCGACATTTTGCGTGAAATGTTTTTGACTTCTCTAGGCTAGTTTCACTCTTCTGTCAGTCTGCTCAAAGTCCTTTTAAACAGCAGCTGCTCAGCAAAGCAATTCAGAATGAAGAGAGTCAGTATAAAAAAGTCGAAGTCAGAAATAGAAACGGGATAAACACATAAAGCCCATTTTTAGATGCCCGGTACTTGAACTTTGTTCTCATAAGTTTTATTCACTATCTATAATGCTTATTGGTATTGATGCTAGACCCTGTAGCCTTTCACTGAGAGACAGGAGTATGCTCAATTACGAAATGACATCAAAATAAATCGCACTTAAAAATGTTTTCATACAAAAATCAATTTTTGTTGATATTTTATTTTCTTTCAATCCCAATAGAGTTATGGGAATCAACGGCGGCTATTTTCCGGCAATCTGCCGGGTATGTTAATAACTTTTTCCAAAAATATCATGTATTTAAGTAAAAATTCTTTTTGTTAATGTTAGTGTGATTGCGTCTTTTTAGGCCGTGCACCGTTCCCTGGAGACATTGAACATGGGCTACAATGACCTGAGGAATGAGGGAGTTGCCCTGTTGAAAGACGGTCTCCTCAGAAATAAGAGCATAGCCAGATTAGGATTGAGCTCGACACGCATCGACTCAATTGGTTCGTAATCCTTAAAGACACACACCCACCAAAAGGAAACGTAATCTTGCGAGACCACCGAACTCTATTTGGGCTATGTGGGTTTTTTTTGTGACTTAAAGATGGGTTTTAGTTTGCTGTAGTATTTATAAGACTGAAAGAGTTTTTACGGTGCCAAGCTTCTTGATCAGCTGAATGAAAATTGAAGCACCGTTGAAAAATTGTTCCATTACTTGCTGAACTAATTGATCTTCTTTTGGTTGGGTTTTCCTAAAATCTCAGTACCAGTCTTTAATAACCGCATGAGAGATCATTGTTGCCCCTTAGTGACTTGATTCCGAAGGGCTGAAGCAGGCGTTAAGTGACGACCACCCCCACCCCCACAGCCTTTTTATTCAGAGCCTATATATCCGACGTTGGCAGCTTCTATTGAATAGCTGCCATCAGCTATTCAGACGGCCACTATTTAGCTTTATCTTTTGAATTAGTAATATCCTGCTATTAGCTTTTTAATAGCCGCGAAGCGATAGCGGCTATTATTGGGGACATCGTGGTTTTTTTTAAAATCGTCGTCTCCATCGATGATTCTTGCGACCTGCTTTCTTTTCAATTTCAGTAACTTCTGCTGCTTTGCAGTTAAAATTTGTGTGCGTGATGTCATTTGTTCTGCTTTTAGGTTAGTTGCGTGACTTATCTCGCTCAAAAAATTGAAGTCTGAAATCACCTAATGAACTTTTATGGAAATTTACTAGTTAAAGATCAATAGTGTGCATCTAAGTAGTGCCAAACGCATATGCCATTATTCTTGGGTATTAAAGTCTTGAGTTTTTGTTTTCAAATATTAATTTTGAAAAAACTTTGTTTATCCTTTTTCCTTATAGAGCGTATGTGTCTCATAAAAATGACAGTCCGAATCTAACCCAAAAAATCAACCACTGGCGTCTTTTGCGGCTATTTTCCGGCAAGCTGCTGACTATGTTTATTATACCGCAAGTCACAATTTTTACGCGTGATTTTTGATTTACCTCACTCACTGCTTCAAGTGAATAGAATTGGGAATTCGTTCAATTAAATCTACTCAATATAGTAAATACGACGAAAATCAATAGAGAAAAATCAAATGAAACTGAAAACCCCGGTTATTAAAGCAAGGTACCTTAGGGTTTCAGCGTTCATTAGTGTGATAACTGGATTTCGTTAGTATTCAGCTTGATAGCTCTAAATAACTATAGTCATGTAATCTAACTGAAACTGCACACCAAATTTTAACAATTTTTGAGATTTAGAAGAAATCCTGTCAATGTGGATCTTATCAATAGTGGTGTAAACTTCACAGCCATCTTCTATTGTGGTGAATTGTTTAATAATTGCTCAAACGAAGTGTGTAGCAATTATATTAGTCCTGTCGGTCTGTTTATATGCGATTTTTCGCTTGACCGATTTTTCTTCTGACACTTTGGACTTTTCGTCCTCAAAAACGGGATAAACAGGTAGCGCCCAGCGGGCAATAAGTGCTCTTAGAGCCTTTCAGCTCTGTTTCAGCTCTGTTTTAGAGACTTATACTTATGGTGTGAAGGGCGGTTCTTAGAGGCTGAAGACACCCCCACTGTTGACCCGCCCCACTATTGCCCCCCAACCGCGCTGTTGCCCCCAACCCACTGTTGCCCACCACATCAGCCCCCCGGTGCACCCCCCCCCCCCCCCCCATGTCTACTGACGAACAACCGAGCGCTAAAAACACTCAATTTTATACTAATTTTCACTTTTTTTAAGCTTTTTGAAAATTTTTGTCATTTTTTGAGTTTATTCGGCCCTAGGTGCTAAGTAACCTCCTCTAGTGTTCTATAAAAGGTTGCTGCATAGTTTCTATTGGTAGTGGAATGGTTTCAACTTTTCAATATTTCAACATCACGAATTTTAGCGTGCAGATAAAACGTGCAGATTTTTTCATTTTTTTACATTTATTTCTCATTATTCACGTCTTTCCAGACGCAGTTTTAAATATGACAAGTTTTACCAATTTTTTTGATAGCCAAATTTTTGTCGGTTTTTAGGCTTCTCGAGCCTCAAGAGCCAAGGAAACTCCTGTTGTGTTTCACAATAGTTTAATGTATGTTTTTCAATTGTAATGGAATGTTTTTCAAGATTTTTTGTTTTTCAATTTTTTTTGGCATTTATTGTAATTATTCATTTTTTCAGCCTAACAGAAAATATCCGTTAGTGTTTGATAACAAGTTACTGGAAAATGTTTCTGGGCCATTAATTAGTTTTCATTTTTTCACAAATTTTAGCAGTTTTTTGTGCAATTTGCAATTTCCAAGTTTTTTGAAATTTTCATTTTTTAAGTTTTCTCCAGCCTCAAGAGCCACATAACCTCTAGGGTTTGATTATAAGTTACTACAAAGCGTCTAGTTGTAACCGAATGCTTTTCAAGGTTTTAATGTCAGCAATTTTTAAAAATATTTGCAATGTTATTGAATTTTTTTCCGGCACCAGGGTCCTAGGGACCTCCTCCTAGGTTTGATAATAAACTGCTGCATAGTTTTTAGAGTTAAGTAAATGGTTGTCAATATTTTAATGGCTCCAGCTTTAGCACTTTTTTTTAATAAGTTTTAATTTTTTTTCAATTGTTTGGAATATTATTATCATGTTCCAAGTTTGTGGATCTTTCAGCCAGTAAAACTATTTCAAGCTTGAAATAAAGATACTGGATAATCTCTTGAGAATATGAAATGGTTTTTAAGATTTTAATATCTTGAATTTTAACAAGACTTTGTTAAAATTTGCGATTGTTTTCTAATTTTTTGAATATTTTTGACCTTTTCTGAGGTTAACGATCATTACCGGCCAGCGAAGCTTTTAACGTCTTGCAGATGTGTTACTTGACATAGCTGCAAAGACAAAAAATAGTATTGAACTTTTTCACTGCAAAAACTGGAAGTTTTTCTTTTAAATTTTGCATTTTTTTTTGCAAATTTTTAAAATATCAGTTTTTTGATTTGTTAACAATGCTAGAAAACTAAAAGGTGCAGAGTCGAATCCAGCTAAAGCTAGGGTCACTAAACCGTGGCTAGCTACTGACAAAACCAACCGCTCGCCGTTCGTTTGAATGTAATTCCCCGACGTTAGTCGGTTATGTTTTGTTTTACTTCGACCAGGAAATATTGCGCTCTACTCGATTTTGGCTTCTTTACAAGATATTTTGCTCCAGGCTCGTTTCATTCTTCGCTCGTTCTGCTGAATGTGCTTTTAGATAGCAGTTGCTCAGCAAAGCAGTAGAAATGTTTGTGCCAATTCCTGTATCAAGAACCAGTAGTATTTCTAAGGAACCCCAATAATATACCTCAAGCTTCTAAAACAAGATTTAGCACTATAATTTTCTGTTCTTTCAATTCCAATGCGGGTTATTCGAATCAGTGGTGGTCATTTTACGGCAATCTGCCGGTATGTTTTTCGAATGCTGTCCAATTTGGTTTTTTGTTAGTGTGTTGTATGTAAGCTTAATTTTTTATTGGCCGTCATCAACTTCTCAGCTGGTTTTCATAGCGCTCATATTTTTGTTCTTTTTAGTAGCCGCGAAGCGATAGGCGAGTGAGGCTATTTTTTGCCGTCTCTTGATTTTTGTTTATTTCGTCAAGATTTTTGTTACGACAATATGACGTCACAATCGCGTCAAATCTGCTTTGTTCATTCGTTAATGCAGTTTCAGCTGAATTGCGTGCGTGTCGTCATTTTTCACTATTTTTGGAGAAGTTTTTTGTTCGTCTGATTAACTTGGTCACAAGTGACATAACCTCTCTCAAAAATTACTTCCTCTCTGAAATAGACTTTTCTTTAATTCAAAGAGATAAAGTCAAGTGAGTGTATACCGCTGTAACTGAAGGTTATTTACGAGCATCTTATAGAAGCAGCAATAAGTTATACAGATTCTTATTCAAAATTTTGCATCTTGAGTTCTTAATTAAAAGACTAAATTTTCGTAATCTGCTTTTTTTTACTTTCTTTTTGAGACTGCAGAGCTACTAAGTTATTGCGGCTATTTTCTGGCAATCTGTGTTTTTACATAATCGAACAAAAATTTGTTTTGCTTTACTTCTTTTTGCAGCTTTTTCGACATTTTATTTAAAATCTCTGACTTCTTTAGGCTAGTTTCACTCATCTCTCATTTTGTTGAAAGTGCTTTTAAACAGCAGTTGGTCAGCAAAGCTATTCAAAATGAACAGTCAGTATTAAAAAACCAAATCAAGTAGCAACGGGATGAACTCGTATATAGACGGGATGAGCCCAATGTTAGACGCCCGTTACTTGAACTTTGTCCTTATAGGTCTTAGTTACAATCTCTAATGCTAATTGGTATTGATACTAGCCCCTGTATCTTCTCACTAAGAAACAGGAGCATGTTCAACTACAATTTTACATCAAAATAGTCCGCATTGAAACGTTTTTGTACAAAATTCAATTATTTTTGTTTTCTATTATTCTTTCAATCCCAATCGTGGTTATGGGAATCAGCGGTCGCTTTTTTCTTGCAATCTGCCGGGTATGTTTTCTTTTCTGTTTTAATCCCAGTCTAGGTCATGGAAATCAATGGAAGCTGTTTTTCGCCATTATTCTGGATATGTTGTTTTTCTTTTGACAAGCCCTTTGATTTTTATCGGTGTCGTCGGAGAAGAGTTTTTGCTCTAATGATGCAAGGGTTGAAAAGTTCTTGCGAGTTTTTGAATGGATTAAAAAAAATGAATATAGAAAAATGCTCTTGTTTCAGCAATCGTAGCATAACTTGTTGGCCAATGTTGAATGGCCCTTTAGAAAAACGTTATATACATAAAGCTCAATAACTACTGAAGTTTGTAAAACATATGTGGGCGCAAAATCTAAAACAGATGATATTTCCAGCAACCTTTGTATTAATTTGTCAAACGGGCGTAATTAATTGCTGAGAATAGTTTCTTTTTTAAAGTGAAAGGGCATTGTTTTACAAGTGATTTCGTAATCATATTAGTGAATTCGCTCGTATCGTGTGTGAATTCTGGCAGTTGTCATTAGTTGGTATTTTGCAGGTGCTATTGCGTTGGCTGAATACATAGCCGAGTCGACGTGTATAGTGCGTGTGGACATTAGGAATAACAACGTGAAGGTGGCTGGCATAATGGCTCTGCAGAATGCTCTCAAGAACAATTATACTCTCACACGGCTTGACCTGGATAGCGAGCCCAAAAAAGAACAGGTTAATAAAAAAGTTGTGGGCTAATTTTGTACAGGTCAATTTTGTAATGTAGCGATCGTTTCGCTCAGTTCGCAGATGGAACTTGCCCAAGCATGTGCGAATTTTTAAATCGTAACATGCTATATTGGACGTCTGTTTTTTTTGCTGGGGTGATAGGAGGAGGTGAGGGCAGCCGATAGTATCAAATTATAGAAGGATTATGTCAAATGTAATAATTATATTCAATCAATATTAGCATGGAAATGCTATACATACCGGTAAAATGAGAGTTTTAATCACTCTCGCACGAGGGATTTGTGGAAAAATGGTCTCAAGTAATGCATTTTGCATCTATTGTTAATTAACTCATTTATAAAGTTTCAATTTGTGATGTAAGACGAAAAACTTAATGTATTTTATTTGTTTTCAGATTACTCTTGATTCAATGTGTATGCTTTTGAAGTGACTATCGTCTTAAATTTAGCATTTGAATTATAACAATAAACGACAGAGATATGCTCTGAATAAATTATACAACGTTCCAATTATGTAGCTTCTTAAGAAAGGGGCTATTATAACTATAAATAGCTGTTAAGCTGATTAGAAGATATTGACAATTAAATGTGTGTTAGAAAGATGCAGCTAAAGTGTTTCCATACATTATTATGGCGGTTTTAATGAAAGAGGTTTTATCTTTGAACAAGTCTAATTTATTTGAAAATATTTTAGAAAATTTTTAAATTCAAATGTTTTTAAAATTTTACACCTGAATTTTTATTTGGAAAAATCAATCACACGGTTATTTGAATGATTCATTCTATATATGAACTACGTAATTTTCCTCATTTTTGTACACAATCTCGATAACTGTTCTTTGCATAATTATTTGCATGATTATTTTTGATAGCCGCGAAGCGATAGCGGCTATTATTGGGGACATCATGGTTTTTTTTTAAAATTTGAAGAATTTGAATTGTATTGGGGCGCTGTTTTTTTTTCAAGACATCCATTTCAAAACGGGATAAACAGTTAAAGCCCAGCGGGCATTAAGTTTCATTAGAAGCCCAAAGAGGACGTTAGTAGTCCTTCAAGTGCTTAGAGTGGTGAAGCTGCTGGAGTTTTTGGGCTCAAAATGGTGCAATTTTTCATGTTTTTTTGTGATTTTTTCTAGTTTTTTGTTTGATTAGTCTTAGGTTAGTTTTTAAAAGTTGATGAAGGCCTTTTGCGAGACAAAATTATTCGTTATGACCATTTTATGAGCTATGTGTTTTAGTACTACAAACAAAAACACGCAAAATGATACTAATCTTTGCCATTTTTTTTTCAAGTTTTTTGAAAAATATTGTCTTTTTTTGAGCTTTTCCTTTATAGGAGCCAGGGAATTCCTATCGATTTTTGAACCAATTAATTTTTAAGGCTTGGAATTGGGTTACGTTGTAGCCTCTAGAGACACTTAAGTGATTGTTACGATATTAAAATCAAAATTTTCAGCAAAAGTTCATTAAAATTTGCAATTGATTTCATTTTTTAATTTGCAATTGATTTCATTGAATTTTTTCAGGCCTTGCAGATATAATACTGCAGCAATTTCAGAAACAAAAATTGGTTTTGAACATCTTTTTGAAATAGGTATAATTAAAGGGATCAAATTTTGCCTTAGGATTAAAAGCTTCAAAGTTTTAGCGATTATTATCTTTTTGTTTAGTTTGATTGATTGTTTGTTCTCTTTTTTTTTGAGATTTTATTTGTGTTTTGGCTGGCGTTGTTCAATTGATCTGCTGTCCAGGTAGAGTACTTCTAAGTTTTTCTTTCATTTCTTTGTATTGTAGTTCAGGACTTGTCCTGCTATGTTTTTTAATTAGTCTTCATCTATGATTCTTACGACCTGACTTTTTCAATGACTTTACTGCTTTACAGTTAAAGTATGTCTATGTGACGTCTTTTCTGCTTTTAGGTCAATTGCGTGATTTACCTCACTCAAAAAATGACTTCTGAACTCACTTATTTGAACTTAAATTTTCTGAACATTTACTTGTTGATAGTGTGCATCTAATTAGTGCCAAACTTAAATGCCTTAGTTCTTGATTATTAGTCTGAGTTTTTTTTATTTCGAATATCAATTTCGAAAAAGCTCTTTTAGGGCTTTTTCTTTATAGACCATATGTCTCTTAAAAATGGCAGTCCGAATATAACTCAAAAAGTCTAGTGGTCTATTAAAGGACTGGTGGTCGATCTGTCTATCGTATTTCTTTCGTTGTTTCAAATCACGGAAGGCCACAAGCGTCTATCTCGGCTATTTTCCGGCAATCTACCGGGTGTGTCTTTAAAATTGGCTGTTCAATTTATAGTAACCGTGAGACTCTGTGATTCCTTTGATCACGATCTCTGTTTAGCTCTCTGGCTACTGTGAGCTGTACAGCAAGAGTCTGGAACAGATAGTGTTTCTTCTGGAGAGGAATTCGACTCTGGCCACTGAAGAGGATACCCGGAGATTCGTTCTGCAACAGCAGATGCTCCAGTTCAAGCGAGGTCTCGCATCCTCATCTTCTTTCACTGCTGCCTCTTCTTCATCTTCTTCTGCTGCCAATGTTAAAGGTGGTATCATCAAATTTATTATGTGGATCAATAGCAGCAACAGTTGAAGCAACACCACCCCACCCCCTTCCCTGTGGGGTAGATTATGACCCTCTGTAATAGATATTGGATCGTCTCCGTTTGTAACCCCCCCCCCCCCAGCTTAGTGGGTGCATTTTATTTGCACCCCCAGACACACGTGCAACATTTTTACGTAAGGATTTACTATGTATAACGTACCTGGGGGGAACAAAGGGAAAAGATTCTAGATATTTTACATCTTCATAATCGCGCATATAAATAGCAATGTATAATCTCACCTCTTATAAGACCATTCATATGTTTGGTCAACCCGGGTTAGTACATTATCCGTAAACCAATAGCATTGCCAAAAGAGCTTTTATTTTTTCACACATTGTTTTAAACGTCAAAATTTTGCACAGGGAAAAAACAGTTCCCTTTTTAATAGCCGCACAGCGATAGCTGGGGCTATTATTGGCCTTCTCTTGGTTTTTTTTTATTAATAGCCGCACAGCGATAGCTGGGGCTATTATTGGCCTTCTCTTGGTTTTTTTTATTAATAGCCGCACAGCGATAGCTGGGACTATTATTGGCCTTCTCTTGGTTTTTTACAATTCAAAGAATTTGAATTGTTTTGGGGCGCTGTCTTTTTACGACTCGAAGAGGAGTATTGGAGAAGTCCTTTTTTTAAATCACTTTAGTTGGAGTGAATTTTGAAGCAGGAAATGAAACGCGTGAAAAATTTTAGAGAGGTTTGGGTGCTGAACAAAAAAGAAGAGGGGAGCGAAAAGAGAGTGGTTTTTTGTTCATTCCGCTGTTTTCGAGAGAGCGAGAAATTGAGGTGTGAAAAAAATTTCTGTAAGCGAGCGAAATTTTGTTCACGTGCGGTTTTTTAAAACCGTTTTTTTGTTATTTTTTTGGTTTAGAAGTCTTATTATGATATTGTGTGATTTTTAAGGTTGCTTTAATAGTGGTTTGTAGGTTTTTGGTCATTAATAAGAAGTTTATACCATTTTGCTGGTTTTTCAGCTATTTTGCTGAATTTTAGGCGAATTTTAGCAATTTTTTGCGTTTTGTCCTGTTATATTGCTTTGTATGGGCTTTTAATAGACGCATGTTAGTTACTGAGTCTTTAGATACCAAGTGATTACATTTTCTTAGGTTTTAAACGATTTTTTTGTTAAGAAAAATGACAATAAACTGAAACATTTTTAATTATTCTTCTTAATTTTTTGCCGTTTTTCGCTTTTTTTTCGGAACTTAGAGAAGTTTCTTAGCCTATTCGGTTTTCCTATGGTTTTGGAAGTTTTTCTGTTTTCATTTTGCTCCATACAACGTTTTTTGGCTCTATGTGCTTTTGTGAAATCAAAAAGCTTATTTTTTTAAGATTTCAGATTTCTTTCAAGTTGTTTTTATATGCTCTTTGTGTTCTTCAAGTTTTTATAGCATTTGGGGATGCCTATTGTCTAATTAAGTTGTTTTTGTTGCGTGTTGATGATTTTGATTTCAGTTTCGAGTCAGTTTTTTAAAGATAATTGAGTAATTTTTATGAAGATATCTGCGAATTTTTGTGATTTTTTTTTGATTTTTTGAAATCTTCTGATTCGTGCGGCTTTTGAATGCAGTTTTTTCCTACTTTTGATGGTTATGAAGTTTGATTATGATATTGTATTAGTTTTAAGCTTGTTTTGATAGGAATTGAAGTGTTCAAGTAGTTAATTTGAGTTTACTGCTAATTTGGAGGATTTTGATCAGTTTTGCTGATTTTTAGACAAAAATTTAATGGTTTTTTGCCTGTTTTTTTTTGTTTTAATGCTTTAAGTGGGAATCGAATAGAAGCTTGTTACTAGATATTTTTGGTTACCAAGTGACTAAACTTCTCTTGGTATCAAGTTCTTTCTGGGGAAATTTTGTAGAGAAATTTTAAACAATTCTTATTTTCTGGAGTTTTTCTTTTTTTAAATCTGAGAAGTTTCCTAGCCTATTATGACTTGCCCATTGTTTTGCGAACTTTTCCTTGCTCTAAGTGCAAAGGAACTTTACTCGGTTTTATGCTTCCTTGTACTATTAAAAAAACTCATTTTTGTTTTTCTAGTTTTTTTGTTCAATGTTTTTGAATGCCCTTTGTATTCTTCCTCAAATTATTTATGGCGTTTGTGGATGTTCAGGGTTCAAAGTAGTTGTTCTAGTTGTTTAGTCATAAGTATGGGCAATTTTCTCCTTCGAGTTGTTTCCGGAATTCTTCCGGCTATGTTTTTTTTAAGATCTGTTCACACATTTTCATGATTTTTGAAGTCAAATTGGAGTAGTGATTTTGGTCACGCCGAAACAGGAAATGGAGCGAAAAAGCGAGTGGTTTTGCGGAGTGAATTTTTTTCGCTCTAATTTTAAAGTAGAGTGAGAAAACGGTGTTTGAACAAAAATTCGGTTTCTCGGTAGTGGTTTTTTGTTCACATGCGGCAATTTCACTCTGATTTTTACTGTTTTTTTTTTCGATTTTTAGGATCGGATTTTTTTTCTAAATGGTTTTCCCCAATCCAATCACAGCTCATTCTAGGCCTAATTCTTTGTTTGAATTAATTTTTTTTATTTCTCGCTAGTGGTTTTTTTGTTCACATGCGGAATTTTGACATTGATTTTCTGTTTTATTTATTTTTTTATCTGATTTTTTTTAAATGGTTTTCTCAATTCACTCATAGTCCATTCGAGGTCTAGTTTTTCTGTTTAGTCAATGGAAACTCTTTGAATTGTACGTCAGGACTTGTCCTGCTATGTTTTTTTATTTCGTCGTCATGATTTTTGTTACGACCATATGACGTCACAGCCACTTTTTGTTCATTCGTTCATGCAATTTCAACTGAATTGCATGTGTGACGTCATTTTTCACTCTTAGTGGAGCGAGTTTTTTTGGTTCATGCGAGTGATTAAATTTTTGGTCACACTTGACTTACCTCACTCTCAAAAATGACTTCCTCACTTTGAAATTGACTTTTATTCACTTTAATTCAAAGAGATAAGGTCAAATGAGTGTGTGTCACTCTAAATGAAGGTTATTTGAGATCAGCTAATGGAGGCAGCAATAAATTATACAGATTTTTAATTAAAATATAACAGATCAGCCTTCAATGAAAAGACAAATTTTTTTGGTCTGTCTTTACTGTTTTTTTTTGGACTGCCGATCTACGAATCTATTGCGGCTATTTTCTGGCAATCTGCAAGCTATGTTTGTTAATATCTGAGCACGGCAAAGTGCTAAAAAGCATACGGCGGTGGTATAAACATCGAAGAAAGCTGCTGCTGGCTTTAAAGGCTGACGAAGAAAATCTGCAAATCAGCTGGTTTGCTATCTAAATTACATTCTGTCTTTGAGAAGAGATTTTGTGGCAATGTTGTTTTTATTTCAAAATTTTGGATTGTCAATGAGTGCGTTTCAGGCGATGGTAGCCACTTAAGTGAGAATGCCACCCAGAAATTGTCATCCAATCACCACTACCAGTACCACTCAGGAGCCAGTCAACATCACGGGTCAACAACAGAAGGGGAGCCAGGCGCAACCCCCTCAGGTGGGGGGACGTCTGGGGAAGTAGGCAAACGGGCCAGGAGCAGTTTCTCAGAATCCTTAATGATACCAGTCACCGCCAGCAAGGTCTTATAACATCAATATATACGAAATTCTTTAGAAAATTTAATGGCAAATATTTTGTCGCAGTTACTTCTCAGCCGGCTCCTATTTTTACAATTTAAAGAATTTGAATTGTACTGGGGCGCTGCCTTTTTTACGACTCGAAGAGGAGTATTGGAGATTTCCTTTTTTTAAATCAATTTTACTGGGGTGAATTTTGAAGCGAGAAATGAAACACGTGAAAAACTTCGGAGTGATTTTGTTGCTGAACAAAATGAAGAATGGAGTGAAAAGTGGTTTTTTTGTTCATATCGCTGTTTTCTGGAGAGCGTGAAAAAATTCTGTAAGCGAGCGAAATTGTTTGTTCACGTGCGGCATTTTAAAGCATTTTGTTTCAGTTTTTTTGGTTTAGAGGTTTGGTTATGATTTTGTTTTAATTTTAGGCTGGTTTTGGTATGAAAGTGTCTGGAAATTCATGTGAATTTTATGCTAACTCGCAGGTTTTTTATAGCTGCGAAGCTGTAAGCTGAGCGTAGCTATATTGCGGTGCTCATGGTTTTTTGTTTCGTCGTCTGACGCTCTTTTTTCGTTTTACATTTGTTCACACAGCAAAGCTGAAAAAGTCAAATTTTCTGAATGACTTCTTCCTCTCACTAACGGCATTTGCGAGCGTGACGTCATTTCTCACTCGCTCTAGCAAAAGTTTTTAGGTCATTTGCGTGATTTAGATTTTGATCATACGTGACTTACCTCCCTCAATAAAATGACTTTTGCACTTTAGAAACTTAAGCTTAGTTTGATTTTGTTTAAGGTCAAATGAACTCATATGTGCAGTTAAGGTCCCTAATAAGAGGCTTCTGCGGAATGAATTTTAACAAGCTTTATTAGTTTTTCACTGAATGTTTTTTACAAAGTTTTTTGAGTGGCGTCGATTTTCAATTTAGATCTGTATCTGTTTCTATCTATTATATGGCACGCAGTTCTCTTCTTTCGCAGCTATTCCGGCAATCTGCCGGCTATGTTCATGTATTTTGCAGATTTTCGGGCTAGTTTTTGCGTTTTTGAAGAGACCCCTTCTAATTGAGCAAATTTTAGATAACAATTGGTTACAGTTTTGTGGATATGAATCATTTTTTGTTGAGAAATGACAAAAAATGGCAAAAATTGGAACTATTTTTTATTAATTTTTTGCAGTTTTTTTTCTGTTTTTAGAGTGGTTTCGTAGCCTATTATGAGTTGCCTATTGTTTTGCGAGCATCTGGATGCCCTATTGGCTGAATGGAATTTTTCTTTGGATATATATGCTTAAATGTAAAATTAAAATATTTTTTTAAACTTTTTCCAGTTTTTTTAGTGCAAGTTGTTTTTAAGACCTTTTTTACTAATTGGCCTCAAGTATTTTAAAAAACTCTCATATGTGGATTTAGTAAGTACTAGTTCTTTCGATTAAGCAATTTTGGCTGCGATAGTTTTGTCGGCATCTCAATATGACAAAATCTGATCAGTTTTTTACCATATTTTAACAGATTTGATTTTCTTATTTTTATTTTTTGTTTTATGGATTTGTTTCAAGATAATCATAAATTAGTGGAGGCACGTTTTGTCTGATGAGTGGTTGGACGGCGTTTAAATGGATTTTTACTTCGAGTCGTTTCCGGCATTCTTATGTTTTTTTCAAAGATCTGTTCGCACATTTTTATGATTTTTGAAGTGAAATTGGAGTAGCGATTTTGGTCACGCCGAAACAGGAAGTACAGCGAAAAAGCGAGTGGTTTTGCGGCGTGAATTTTGTTAAGTCTTGTTTTAAAGTAGATTGAGAAAACGGTGTTTGAACAAAAATTTGCTTTCTCGCTAGTGATTTTTTGTTCACATGCGGCAGTTTCATTTTGATTCTGTTTTTTCGATTTTTTGGATCGGATTTTTTCTTAATGGTGTTTTCAATCCATTCGCAGTTCCTTCTAGGCCTAATTTCTTGGTTTTAAGCAGATATTACTTTTTCGCTAGTGATTTTTTGTTCACATGCTGCATTTTAACGTTGATTCTCTGTTTTTTCTTAAGTTTTTTGATGTTTTTTAGAAATTGTTTTCTCAGTTCACTCATAGTCCCTACTAGGTGTAGTCTTTTGTTTAGTCACTGAGAATTCTTTGAATTGTAGGCCAGGACTGGTTTTTTATTTCGTCGAACTTTTCGCTTTACCTTAGTTCACAGCTCGTTCAACATTTTGCCTGAATTTTTTTTTCACTAATTGGCCTCAAGTATTTAAAAAACTCTCATAAGTGGATTTAGTAGGTACTAGTTCTTTTGATTAAGCAATTTTGGCCGCGATAGTTTTGTTGGGATCTCAATATATGACAAAATTTGATCAGATTTTTTATCATATTTTAACAGATTTGATTTTTTTATTTTTTGTTTTATGGTTTTGTTTCAAGGTAATCATAAATTA
The DNA here is from genome assembly GCF_964194025.1 of Convolutriloba macropyga. Classification (NCBI taxonomy): domain Eukaryota; kingdom Metazoa; phylum Xenacoelomorpha; order Acoela; family Convolutidae; genus Convolutriloba; species Convolutriloba macropyga. The sequence goes on from NC_134477.1 coordinate 6,206,576, forward strand.
GTGGAGGCACGTTTTGCCTGATGAGTGGTTAGATAGCGTTTAAACGGATTTTTACTTCGAGTCGTTTCCGGCATTCTTATGTTTTTTTCAAAGATCTGTTCGCACATTTTTATGATTTTTGAAGTGAAATTGGAGTAGCGATTTTGGTCACGCCGAAACAGGAAGTACAGCGAAAAAGCGAGTGGTTTTGCGGCGTGAATTTTGTTAAGTCTTGTTTTAAAGTAGATTGAGAAAACGGTGTTTGAACAAAAATTTGCTTTCTCGCTACTGATTTTTTGTTCACATGGGGCAATTTAACTTTGATTGTTTTTTTCGATTTTTTGGATTGGATTTTTTCTTAATGGTGTTTTCAATCCATTCGCAGTTCCTTCTAGGCCTAATTTTTTTGTTTTAACCAGATTATACTTTTTCGCTAGTGATTTTCTGTTCACATGCTGCATTTTAACGTTGATTCTCTGTTTTTTCTTAAGTTTTGATGTTTTTTTAGAAATGGTTTTCTCAGTTCACTCATAGTCCCTAGTAGGTGTAGTCTTTTGTTTAGTCACTGAAAATTCTTTGAATTGTAGGTCAGGACTTGTTTTTTACTTCGTCGAATTTTTCGCTTTACCTTAGTTCACAGCTCGTTCAACATTTTGCGTGAAATTTTTTTGAATTCTCTAGGCTAGTTTTACTCTTCGCTCATTCTGCTGAAAGTGCTTTTAAACAGCAGTTTCGCAGCAAAGCAATTCAAAATGAACAGAGTCAGTATCAAACAAACGAAATCAGAAATAGAAACGGTATAAAAAGCCTATTTTTAGATGACCGTTACTTTAACTTTGTTCTTAGTTACCGACTCTAATGCTTATTGGTATTGATACTAGCACCATTATCGTCTCACTATGAAACAGGGGTATGTTCAGCTGCAGGATGACATCGAAATAGGTCGTGCTTTATAATTGTTTCAACAAAAATAATATTTGTTTTCTTTTTCTGTTCTTTGAATCCCAACCGTGGTTATGGGAATCAACGGCGGCTATTTTCTGCCAATCTGCCTGGTATGTTATTTCTGTCTGATCGTTTTTCGTCTGACCGATTTGAGGTCTCGATGAAAGAAGCGGGACAAGACCAACTTCACTGGTTTGTCAAGATTTTCCAGTGAATTTCCAGGGAACCAAAATATTATGGCTTCTAAGTCAAAATGCTTTAGAAGATCAACACGGTGTCTATAGTTGCAGAAACAGAGGGCAGTATAGGTCCATAATTGTTTTTTAAAGTCGTTATTTCTAGGAGTTGTAATAAATAAGTTGGTTTTTAAGGTGAGTGCAAAGTAAGCCGAAGTAAAAGTAAGCCACCATAAAAGCAAGTCGAAAGTTATGTAATAGTTATGTAATCTATCAGAAATAATACATTGTTAACTATTACAATCAACACTGCGCATACTATTATTCGGCATAATGTATTCCAATGCACTAAAGAAACAAAAATACGTCAATTTTTAATTGCTCTCAAACGAAGTTTGTAGCAATTATATTAGTCCTGTTGGTCTTTTTTGCGATTTTTCGCTTGACCGATTTTTCGTCTGACGCTTTTGACTTTTCGTCCTCAAAAACGGGATAAACAGGTAGCGCCCAGCGGGCATTAAGTGCTCTTAGAGCCTTTCAGCTCTGTTTCACAGCTCAAACTTTTTGGAGACTCTCAAACGACCGCTCACCGGTCGTTTGAGAGCAATTCGCCCGACGTTAGTCGGTTATGTTCAGACTTCTAGTGGGTACGGGCCTTTGTGGACCGCTGTCCATGGCCATGCCTCTCATACGCTTTGGGATGTAATTCGGAAACCGCGGGCCGGTTATCGCGGCGAAGCGCGCCCACCGGCCCGCCAGGGGCAACTTAAAATACCGGTATCCCAGAATTTTTCGGCTTACTTTGCTTCATTTTCAAAATTCGGCTTGCTGGCCTATCGGCGTGCTTGACCACCATCGACGAAGTTCGAACCAATTTTTGTCGCCGTTTTTCTTCATTATTTACTCTCAAAAATGAAGTTTGTAGTAGTTATATTGGTCTCATGGTCTTTTTAGGACTGACTCAAAGAGGAGTATTGGTGTTCAAATTTGTTAATGACTTGAACCCTGACTTGATCCCTTTCCCTCCTTCCCACCTATTGGACCTACCTACGCCTCCCCCTACCCACGACCTCTACCTACTCACCTACCCCCCCCCCCCCCCCCCCCAATAGCTGAGGCAAGTTTGTTTATGACTTTTGTTTTCGAACATTGACTTCTGTGTTCGAACTATGGCTTCTGTTGTCAAACATTGTAATTAGAAAATGCTGGTAATGCTAAAGGTCATTTTGAGAAGCTATCCTGTAACAATCCCTCTTCTCTATCCAGGCTACAAACAACTCTCTCCACACCTTATCACCAACCCGTCGCCTCACCCGTCACCTCACTTATCACCCATCTACTCCCCACACCTACCACCCAACGGCACCTACTCCCCAACATTTCGTCCTCAAAAACGGGATAGGCTGAGCAGCTATCTTGGTTCCTTACGCCTTACTAGTATCTAAGCATGCGAGTCACCGCATATGTTTTGGTTTTGAGGAGACATAAATTCATTGCGTGAAGGGCGGTTCTTAATCTGAAGAGTGCCTCACTCTCCCCGTCCACCCTCCTGCTTCTGGCGATTTAGATCCCCCATTTCCTTTTCTGCCCCCCCCCCCCCTGCGATCCAATCCGCTCACCCTCCCCTCCTAGTGCATCTCCTAATGCTAGCATGCCTCAGCACCTGCTGGCTGCTGCCGAAGAAAACCATTCGCCGATCGTTTGAGCAGTTCGCCCGACGTTAGTCGGTTATGTTAGAAAATTTTGCTTTACGTTTTTCCACTCTTCGATTGACTTAAATCGCGCTTGATTTTTTCGTGATATAATTTAACCTATTTCTCAGTTTTAAAAGCAAGAAAAATTGAAGTGCGCTAAAATTGGTTCCATTTTTTTTACTTTGAATTGTAATAGTGGTCTATAATCCTCTACTAACTTCATTTGAAGCCTCTTAGAATTTATTGTACAACACCCCCTTACAAGCAACCACGCCCACCATTTCAAGCAAGCTGCAATAGAATGGAGCTCTGCGGCTGTTGTTAGAGAGCAAATCGTTACATTTGCTCACATCGTTACATTCTTAAATTTTCTCATTTTAGCAGGGTCAAGATGACATTCCGATCATTCTTCCGCCTGTGCCGTTGCCTTCTGAAGACCAACAGTCAGGACAGTTACAACAATCAACAGATAAACAGCAACAGCAAAATAGTACCTCCTCAACGGGGGAAACTAGCTCATATCGTGGCGCTACGACCAACCAGCAGCCTATAACTACTAATACTATTACGACCAAATCTCTTGCAGTAAATATCACAGACGCCTCTAAGACCAACAAAGAGCCTCCTCACAGTTTTGGAGGGGAAGAACCCCAGCCTCCCTCTCCCATATCACCGTCTACGATGCAGAAGTTCCAGAACATTCCTCACATATCGCTACTGACGTCACCCGACCACACCTCAGGTAAATATGATAGGATATTGTATAACATTTAGTATTTGGAGGTCATTTAGTCGATTTTAAAGAAGTGAAGTCATAGATAGAGAGCAGCAAAAAATTTGTTTGCAATTAAAGCGGGAATCTGAGTTGTATTATAGCGTTTGGTACCCCAACCCCCCCCCCCCAACGTTTTTGGCCCGCTGAAAATTTATTGTAGCATGTTACTACTTGTAAGAATAGCAGCAAATATTACCGATAGTTTTAGATTGAAAACAATTTGAGGGACCCAAACAAAGCAACAACGTTTTCTATTTTAGACTCTGAAACTTCTTTATCGCCCAAACCATCCGAAGAGCAGTATCAACCCACGATGGCAGGTGACTTCAACGAGTCCTTTATTGTCAACAGTCTATACAACAGCACGGATATTCCTCCGTTATCGGCAGCAACCGACGAATCGGGAGGGGGAGAGAGCTTTTCCCAAATAACGAGTTCCGACAGCTCAACGGCGTCGATGTCAATGTCGGGTGACTCTTGAATAAAAGTAGAATTAGTAGAGAAAGTAGTCTAGTCAGTGCCACCGTTTGTCACTATTCTTCCTGTCTTCAGTATCGGAATTGCTTTTAGTGTGCTTTCTTCTCGGCTGCTGCTGCTTTGCCTGCTTTACAAGTTCTACAACGTAGAGACAGACTGGATCTATTCTGCCCCCCCCCCGCAACCTTAGTGGGTATATAACTTTTAAGCCCCTCCCCACCCCAGGCGCACGTGCAATTACTTGCATAGTAATGTGCTCTATAACAACACAACATTTGGGGGGCATAAAAACACTGGAGGTCGAAACAGAATAGATCTGAAAGAATTGCGGAGAAAAAGAGGCTCGAAATTCAAATTTACTTCTTAATAATTAGGCCTGTTTCACACAATAATGTCAACTGACAAGTTGTCAGTCGATATAACATAAAGTGATGAATATTTTGCCCGATTTTTGTCACAGGTGGAAATTAAACCTCTATACCCGTTTAGGGTATTCTGGCTATTTTTCATAATCAAGCAATGAGACGACCTCGTCTATCAACGGTGTGTCATAAGAAAAGATTTTGATCAATTTTCTCGGGTTCAAGTTTCACGTCTTAGAGAGTTTAGGATCAAGTCCTGTATTGCAGCACTAAAATGCAAGCTATTAGATTTTTGCATAAAAGCAGTGATGTAGATGTCCAGAAGCCATTTTTTCATGTTTCGGTTATCCGAAATTACACTCAAATGTCTTTCCGTTCTAGTAAGTGCTTAATATTTGCGCACTTGAGTAGAACTAGCCTATGGCACTAACATGGTTGGCCCTGATTCCATTTTTGAGAAGTGTGCCTTCCCTTTTTTAAAAAAATTCCCATTCTATATTGAGGCTGTAGTACGGGCTAAGAGAGTGAATAGGCATGGGAACATGCGGCCCTGAACGCCTCTGCCCCGAAGGACGCTGAGGTCAACAAATCATTGTCGACAGTTTTGAGATCTTAATGTTCTGATTAATTGATCTTGACATTTTTGCTTGACAATTTTGACTTTTCGTGCGACTTTTACGTCCTTGACTTTTGGCGTTTCGCGTGATCTAAATTTCTCTCTCAATCACAATTTCAAGCAGCTGAACTCAATTGGTGGCAATTTAATACTAAAAGTCAAATGAAAAGTGCGCCGAAACTGGTGTCAGTTTTTACTTTAAATCTTAATAGTGGTATATGTTAACCTCTAATGTGGTTATTTGAAGCCCACTGTTGAACTTCTTAGTCCCATTTAGGCTCCCCTCTTCAACTGATGTGCGAGTGATATTTTGGTGTGAGATATCTGGTTTCGGCATTCCACGAAAGAATTGTGGAGCTTGAGCGCAGAAAAATTTGGATCTTTATCAGTAGTTGATTAGTAGCTGCGACAGCTACCGATTTTTGGCCTTCACTTTGTCTTTTGAATCGAATTGGGTGCTGTTTTTTTACAACTCGAAGAGGAGTGAGCATTGGTATTCTGTGGGTTATTAATTGCTCTCGAACGAAATTTGAGGCAATTATTAAAAATTTGTTGGTCTTTTTATGCAAAAATTTTGCTTGAGCGTTTTGCGCTTTTGTTCTGGGAGATCATTTGTCTTCTTGAGTGACTTCTTCACAAATGTTCTTCATTTCAGTGATCTACATTATCCTTTTTTGAAATCATGTTGGTTCATCCGACTTTAGTCGGTTTATGTTCAATTGCTCTCGAACGAATATCGAAGCAGTTATTGTAAACGTGTTGTTTTTTAAATGAAAATTTTTGCTTGAACCTGGTTGAACGTTGTTGTTCTAGAACATTCTTTGACTTCTCAGATGACTTTGTCACGCTTCACTTCTCCATTTTGAGGGATTTCAATTGCTCTCATTCTGAACTGAGTTTGTTTCTAATATAAAAGCGATTATAAGTGGTTGATTCTCAAAGCCGTTGTAGTGGACTGGTTAGGATGCCTGACTGCTATGCTGGAGGTCTCGGGTTCTAACCTCTATGAAGTTCGAGTTTTTGTACCCGTTGATTTTTATTTATTACGCCCCTAAATTCCCCATCCCCTGCCTGTCGTTCGAGAGCAATTCATCTGACGTTAGTCGGTTTATTAATAGCCGCCGTCAGCCTCTCAACGGTTATTATTTAGGCGCTCTCCTTTTACAATTCTAAGAATTTGAATTGTATTGGGGCACAGTCTTTTTTTAAGATCTGTTCACACATTTTCATGATTTTTGAAGTCGAATTTGAGTAGTGATTTTGGTCATCCCGAAACAGGAAGTGGAGAGCAAAAAAAGAGCGGTTATAGGGCGTGAAAATTTATTTGACTCCATTTTTAAAGTAGAGCGAGAAAACGGTGTTTGAACAAAAACTTGCTTTCTTTCTAGTGGGTTTTTTGTTCATATGCGGAATTTTGACATTGATTTTCAGTTTTTTTTTAATTCTTTGATCTGATTTTTTTGAAATGGTTTTCCCAATTCACTCAGTCCTTTGTAGGTCTAGTTTTTGTTTAGAATTTTCAAAGAATGAAAATTCTTTGAATTGTACATCAGGACTTGGCCTGCTATGTTTTTTTAGTTCGCTTTACCTTTGATCACGTTTTTCGTTTTACATAAGTCACGATTTTCACATTGGACTTCTGACTTCCTTCTCTCACTGTTTCAAATGAATGGATTTCAAATTCTTTCACGCATTCAATTACGCAATGTGGTGAGTACTGTCAAAGTCAAAAGATCAAAATCAAAAGAGACGGGATAAAGCCCGGTCTTTAAGCCATTGAGAATTCGGTTATCAAAGTTCATTAGAGTGTTTGCTAGCTGACATTGGTATTAAGCTTATTAGCTTTCAGTTTACAAGCTGAATTAGGTATAGTTTTAGAATCCAACTGAAACTGAACGCCAAATTAGAGCACTTTTTTGAGACTGAAAGAAAACAGAAAGAAATTGGTCAATTTATGTCTTATCTTTGCATCAAGCGCGTCAACGGCGGCTATTTTCCGCTAATCTGCCGGCTATGGTTTTAATAGCTGCCGTCAGCCTCTCTAGGACTATTTTTTAGGTGCTCCCTTTTTTTACAATGAGAAATTTCATTTTAGAAGCTGAATTAAGTATAGTTTTAGAATCCAATTGAAACTGCAGGCCAAATTAGAACACTTTTTGACACTGAAAAAAAGAGAAAAAAATTCGGTCAATTTATCTCTGCTTTTAATAGCTGCTGTCAGCCTCTCAACGGCTATTTTTTTAGGCGCTCTCCTTTTTTGCACATTTTTTTCATTACAACTTTCAACACGAGATAAACAGGTAATGCCCAGAGAATGTTAAGTGTTAATAACAGAGTCCCTAAGCTTGCCTTAGTAGCTTTTGAAGTGCCTGGAGAGCTGAAGGATTAGTTTTCCAGGTAAAATTTTTGTGCTCAAATGCAAATTTTAGCACGCAAATTGGTACTAATGTTCACGCATTTTTCAGGTTTTTAATTGCTCTCCAGCAAAGTTTGTTGCAATTATATTGGTCATGTGGTCTTTTTATGTGCTTTTTCGCTCAAATGATCTTTTTTCTGAAACTCCTAATTTTTCATCCTGAAATAAACACGTAAGGGCAGGAGGGCTCAGCCGCTCCCTTGAACTTTACTAGCCTTAAGCATGCTATTGAACCGAAACTGTTTTTAAAGATAATTTTTGCGCGAAGAGCGGCTCTTTATCTTAAAGTTTGACCCCCCCTCCCTCCTCAGTCAACCCCCATCACCGGCCATCCTCCTTCAGCTGATGATTTGAACCTTGTCCATCCCTCCCTACCCCCACGCATCGCCTGACCACCCAGCGCCTTGGTTTTGGAGGATATTGTTATCAAAAGTTTTTCAATCCGTAGGGGCCAATGAGTCTTTCAAAGGATTGAAGGTGGGGTTGCTGTTTAGTTTTCAACTTTACCGAAATTCTTTTAAAGATTATAAGATCTTAAGCAATTTTTTTAGAAACTTGCAATTTTCGTTTTTAAAAAAGGTTTTGTCTTTTTTCGTGTTGTTTGTCTCCTGTTATTTGAATCTTGTTATCTGCTCTATACGTATTTGAAGACGTACGTATGCTGTATTAAAATTCTTGATGAATTCGGTTTTTCTTGTGTTTGTGTTGCGTCAATTTTGCTAAGCTCAAGTTTTCATAAATTTTTTCATGATTTGGGTGCTACTTTTTTTTGGTAAATATCAACCTTACAGGGGTTGTATTAAAGATGCATACTGACACCGTTAAACTGGCGAATTATTCGTTTTTTTTCCTAACTTCAAGTTTTATACTTTCGTCTTTTCCTGTCTGCTATTGCTATATATCAAGCAAGTTTTTGTTACAAACTTAATTGCAACAGACTTATGTTACAACCTTAATTGTTACAAACTTAAGTTTTCTGCTTTTCTTATATTTTTTGACAAATACCGTGTTATGCAACACGCTGATCATAAAAATCTATACATTTTAAATGCTATATCAACAAAATTTGCGAATTCGAAATTTTTTTGTTTTGCAGTCTATAGGCGTCAAACTTTTTAGGGCTTGAAGATGTGTTTATAGATGGTTTCTAGAAACAATGAATTTTCTGGAGATCATGAATTTACGAATTTTCACGACTATTTAACAAACTTTGCTGTTTCAACTTTTGGAAATTCGTCTTTTTTCGGGTTTGTCTTTTAGCTTTTGAGGGCTAATGAGCCCCTATCAAAGGTTTGTGTGAGTTTAACTGGTATATTCAGAAAGTTTAACTGGGTATATTAGTTTCACGAATTTTAGCAATGCTAATTATTTTGATTGTTCTCTTAAATTTAAGAAACTACGTTTGTCTCTTTGGCTGGAATTTTCAATTGGTCTGCTGGTGAATCAAAATCACTTCCGGTTTTCCAAGCAATTCTTGGGATTCTGTTTTAGAACTTTGGTACCTCGGAGATAGGGCTAATGATAATCTCGAATAAGAACGTTAGACGCACAACTTCACTCCAGATAAGCTAGGGCAGAACTGTAGTTTTGCACTGTTAGCCTTTTGGCGGTTAATGCATAGTGCGTCAGAACCTGTCGTTTCTTTATCATTGGAGTCAACCGTCGAGCGGTTGGCTCAGTATATATACATTATGGTTAACATAAGTAAAGTATGAATATAAAATACATCTTTCAAGTATTAATTTACTGCATCATTGAAGGTTGCTTTAGTGGGTGTATTACCCCGTATCACAGAACTTGTCACGCTGTTTTTTTTTATTCTCACTACCTTTCGTTCACGTTTTTCTTTTTTTAGTCACATTTTTCACGTTTGACTCCTGACTGATCTCACTCACGGTTTCAACTGATTGGATTGTAAATTCTTTCACTCATTGAATCACGCAATGTAGAGAATAAGCTTAAGGTCAAAGGAGCAAAATCAAGAGAAACGGGATAAAGCCCAGCCAGTGAGTCATAGTGCATTAGGTTATCAAAGTTCATTAGAGCTATTGCTAGCTGGCATTAATAGCCTTCAATTTAGTAGCTGAATCAAGAATATTTTAAGAATCTCACTGAAACTGCACACCAATTTAGAAGTTTTTTGACACTTAGAAACATTTTCTGTTATATATTTTTTTCAGTTTCAATCCCAATGTGCGTCAATGACGGATATTTTCCGACTTTTTGCGTGCTGTATCAGAATGCAGCAACGGATGAAATAAGTGCGCTTAAATTGCAGGTTTTTGCAAATATTTGGCTTTCGAAGTTTGCCATATACTCTATCATACTATTGAGACGCGAAATGATCTTAAACGATTTATGGCGCAAAAACAATCTTCTGAAACGACATTAATGCGTTACAAATGCAACGTACCGCTGTTTTTTTCCACGTGATCAAGCATTCAATAAAGTATTAAATTAAGTTTCAATAAAAATGCGGATAAAGGTCACGTTTTGTTGGGCGCAAAAATTTGCGTGAGTAAGACTCGCAAAATACATACATTTGCGTGATGCAAATGAATAATTTTTATCCTGAAAACTTTTTTCGCTTCGTGGCCTCATTCTCTGAGTTATTCTGCTCACTTAACAATGTGGTGTGTGCTGTATTATTTTACCAGTTATAAATAGTAGATACTAGTTAATAATGTCAAGTGATGCTACCTTATTGGCGTCTCTCATCAATTCTCAAACTGCAGTAGCTTTTGATGTCAACTCATTGCCTTGTTCCTCTCGACAAGAGCGCCTCAAACATGACCGACTTTAAAAAATTGAGCTTGTTGCGCGATCGTCAAAATGATCATAGTATGATGACTCAAAATGTTTCTTATTATACCTGTTTACAGGTCGTGATAAACTTTGCCGAGAAATTTCTAAAATATTTCAGATTGACCTTTGAAGATTTTAAAAGAAATTGGGGGTGACCTCTGTACTAATAATAATAATTAGTCTTTCAAAACAAAAAAAAATGAGAAATATTTATAGCTTCTATAATAGCTCTGTTTCCTTGTTGAAAGAGTTACTTATATAATCATGACCTCTAAAGAAACAATTCAAAAATCCTTTGAAAGTTTGATCTGTTTTCGTTGACAGCTAAATATTCCTATTACCCATTAAACTTGTTCGATAAAAACAAAAGTACAGCAGAACGGCTAAACTGGTATAATAAAAGTTTTGAAACAACAGCCATTCTGAAATCATGATTCGGTTATGTGTGCCTTCGAGTCTTTGTCCGAGAAGTTATATTTAATTCTGACTCTCCAGTTTATGCTTTGAGTAGTACAAAAGTAGAAATCGTTGAGCATTGTTTCATTTCGATAATATCAGTACCCGTTATAAGATTATTTTGAAATGTTTCTGTCATTCAATTAATATATTCCCCTTAAACACGAACGAATTCTTGATTTTTATACGATTTTTCCCACAGACAGTGGAAAAGTTTCGAGAATTTAGAAGCTAGTTTGCTCTCGAGGTTTTTTGTACCCTGGTGAGAAAATGTGAAAAGTTTACTGAAAACGGGGAACGAGTAACGGGCCAGATAACAAATGATATTATGGATATCAAGTGATGAAGTTTCTTGACTAATATAAATCTGTGCATAAAAGCTGTTAATTTATTGTGCTAAAATAGTTGTAATAAAAATGTGTGAATTCTCCCTGTCTTTGAAGACCACTCCCCTCCCCCGTGCTTCCCCCTCTTTCCCAACCTTTCCATGTCCAGGTCATTTGCCCTCCTGGACCAGCTTCATCGACATCTCTTCGCCCAGTTTCTTTTCCTATTTTGTCCTTCTAATCCATATCACAAATTGAGCAGTGCTATTTTTCCATTCTTTCTCGCGTATCCATAATCCTTCTACCCTCCTTTACCCCCCCCCCCCCCCATTATCTTAAACTTCCATCAGTATATATATTATCGCTTTCAACTAACTAATTTATCCAACCAACTGCGTTGGCTATTTAACCATTACTATACTACACTATACTACTAACCGTAACTTCTTTCTCACCGGCTAAAAGTTGTTTTTGAATTGCGATTATGAATATGGGAAAGGGAATGGAAATATATACCAGACAACAAACTCTATTCACGAGACAAGCGGTATTCACCAAATACTGCCAGGGTAAATTTTTATGAAGTGAATTAGTGAGTTCGGGTAAAGTGAAGCAGGCGAGTTGAAGGAAAGCGATTATACCTTAATTGTTGCCCTCTGAACATAAAAGTTGGAAAATATACAAATTTCATTTATGGTAGAAAACATGCAAATTTTCATGCACGTTATGAAGTGAAACAAGTTTAAGAGTGATCGATACAGAACATAAAAGATGATCAGGAAAACATCATCTCCTCAGTGGGCTTTACTTTGTATCAATTTTCAGCCGGTGAGCGTTCATAATGCCTTGATACCCCCCCCCCCATTTCCATACCACCAAGCCCTGTGCCTCACTTAGAAATGTATCTCTCCATCTATACATACTTACGTACACACTTGCGTACACTCATTTAGTGCGCATTAAGTCATGTCATGCACACAAATATATCAACTTTACCATCACCCCCATTCGAGTGAACTGAGTCCACTAACTAACCAACTAACTATTCAACAAATAAATAATTTGAATAAAATAGTAGAAGTATAATTGAACAATTAGAGTGAGTCTATTATTTATACACCAGGTTTTAAACTTTTAATCATGAAATGAAATTTATTTTTTGATGAAAACTCCGTTTTGGTTCGACGTGAGAGCCCTATCTACTCGATTTCTCATTCTTTTGTCAATTGAAAAGGCTGAGTTTTGATTTTATCTGCTTAAGATGACCTATATGTCCCACCGATGCGCCAAAAATTACATATTTCGCATATTTGTTAATTTCGACTGTAAATAGAACCAATATTTGGTCGAGTGTCTTCGAAAAACAAGTTCATATCGCCTGCAATAGTTTTTGCGGGTTCCGTTATAAATTGCTCTCAAACAAAGTGTAAAGCAATTATATTAGTCATGTGGTATATTTTTGCAATTTTTCGGTGGACCAATTTTTAATCTTACCCTTATGAATTTCGTCCTCAATAAAGGGATGAACAGCTAACGCTTGGAGGGCATTAAGTGGCTGAGCAACTCTCATAGAGCCTTACGTCTTACTACTCTCTAAGTATGCGATTCACCGAAACTGGAGGAGACAATTTCAGTGTGTTAGTGGGTGGTTCTTAATCTTAAAATTTGACGCCCCCCTCTGTCATCACCCGCAACTTTCCCTCCATCGATCCTCATTCAGCTGGCTATTTGAACCTCCTCATCCAACCATCCACCCCCTCACCTCATCGCTTTACCACCCCACTCCTTAAACGCTCCACCCACTCCCCCCCTACTTTACTCACCCCTTCCCTATTGCTAGCATCCCTAAGCGGCAGCTGCCCACTACCGAAGCCAACCGCTTATGATACGAGGAGCTTTTTCGGTCATTTTAGATTTAAGTGGTCTTGCGCTGACGTTTTTGCGGGAAATGACTTTATTGATAGCTAAGAAAATTATAAGCATATTCCCTCGGATCACTTTCTCGTTAATTCATCCATTCTGTCTTTTGCATTACGTCTTTTTTGCTCTAATTGTTACTGGTTCGTTGTTCATTTGCGTGAAATGTGTTGGTTTCTTTAGATCACTCTGTTTAATTGCTCTTGAACGAAGTTCATAGCAATTATTGTAAACGTGTTGGTCTTTTTTATGCAAATATTTTGCTTGACCGTTTCTTTGACTTCTCAAGTGACTTTTTTCACGCTTTCGTTCTTCATTTTTGAGTGATCTCTATTGCTCTCACTTCGAAGTAAAGCTTGTTGCTAATATAAAGTCCGTTGCAGCATAGCAAAAAGGCCTGATAGGCGAGTAGTCAGTGCATCTGGTTATTGATCGCGAGGTCAGTGGTGCGAATCCCGAGGGGGTCAAAATTTTTTCCACCCGCCTGTCGTTCGAGAGCAATTCTTCCGACATTAGTCGGTTTATGTTTCATTTCTGCTTGCTTCATCTAGTACTATACGAGGGTTTGTATGGAGTCTTTGAAGATATTAATTCAGATGTCCTCTTTTAATTCAACTTGTAACAAAAGAGTGCATAATTAGAGTTAGCTCTTGTACCTGATTTTTTTTTACAAAATTGTTGCAGTTAGTTTCTGGCTGCCTCTTGGCTGTGTTTTTAAATATTTTTTTATTACGTTGAAATTGTTGCATTAAGAGAGTGTGAACGGTCAGCAACTGGAGTCTTGCTCATTTATTCTTTCAGTTTTAAAATGAAAAATGAGTGCATGCGTCTTGTTTTCTTTATCAATTGGATTCGAACGAAGTTTGAAGCAATTACTGTTAATTTGTTTTTTATGCTAAGGGTTTTGTGCTAGAGCATTCTTTCCATTTCACTTCTTGAGTGACTTTCACACGCTTCACTTTTTAGTATCTATATTCTTAACGTTATTTTTTGACAAATTTTTGAACCTTAACATGACTTGACTCTTAAAGTGACTATTGGCTTTGATATTCTCCTCAGGACTTCAAAACTCCAGAGAAGAATAACTCTACTTTAGATCTCTGAAGTTGTTTTAAAGCTAGCGTTGTTGTTATTATTCGGCTAGAGGTTTTGAATAAAATCAATCAAATATTAGCACGAGCACTTTTCTATTTTCTCTGGTGTTTCAATTTTTGTATTGAAAATCTCTATTTTTTTTTAAAAAAAATTAACTACCTGCTTACAATTTTAATTAATGTTGTTACCTGTCCTTGACCAATAAAGATCTCACGAAGTAACATTTAACTGATTTAAATATTGCAAGATTTTTAATTTGTCTCAAACGAAGTTCGTGGCGCAATTGTATTAGTCCTGTTTTTTATTCGATTTTTCGCTGAGCCGATCCATCTTCTGGCCCTTTTAACTTTTGGACCTTTATATTAGGATAAACAGTTGAAGCCTGGAGGGCATTAAGTGGCTAAGCAGCTCTCGTATAGCCTGAATACTCTATAAGTATGCGATGGGCCGAAACTGTTTTTGAAGACCATTTCACGGTGTTAAGGGCTGCTCTTAATCTTAAAAGTTCGTCCAGTCCTCCCTCCCTCATCGCTTTACCCCCTTCAGAAACGGGATAAACAGGTAGCGCTCGGAGGGCATTAAGTGGCGTAGCAGCTCTCTTAGAGCCTTACGCCTTACTATTCTCGAAGTATTCGATTCACCAAAACTGTTTTGATGAGACAATTTCAAGGTGTAAGGGGTTGTTTACTTAGAAGTGTGATCCCCCCTCAGTCGTTACCCCCAATTTTCCCCATTCATCCTCCAGCCGGCGATTTGAACCACGTCGTCCAGCCATACATCTCCCTCCCCCTCATCGCTTGACCCTTCCTATGGCTAGCATTCCTACGAAGCCACTACAGAAGCTAACCGCTCGCGTAGTTTTATAGCCGTTCGCTCGATGTTAGTCGGTTATGTTAAGTTAGTTAATTAGCTGTGAAACGATCACTCGTTTTTTTTGAATTAGTCATTTGCATCAGTTTGGGTGACAATCATTTGATTAAGTCTCAATAAGCTTTTGAAAAATGATTCGTAAACGAAGAAAGAATTGGAAATCAGATTGGAACACTTTTTGTCTTTGGACTCTATAGTCTGATTTAACTAGGGGCCTGGGAGCAGGTTTTGCGATTATTATCTGCGGACAATTTTTTGTCGAGCCGGTAGTTACGCTGCAATCATGTACAAGTAAACACCAAAATACATAGATTTATTTCAGTTTTGGGATGATCTAAATTTTTGTTCTTTGTTTTAACCATCCTTCCCATTT
The DNA here is from genome assembly GCF_964194025.1 of Convolutriloba macropyga. Lineage (NCBI taxonomy): Eukaryota > Metazoa > Xenacoelomorpha > Acoela > Convolutidae > Convolutriloba > Convolutriloba macropyga. The sequence continues at coordinate 6,221,858 of NC_134477.1, forward strand.
GATTCGGGAATGGCGGGAAATTTCCGGGAACGGAACCCAGCCAAGAATTCAGGCAAAACTGAAGAGGGTGAAGATTGGAACACAATTAAGCGTTTGAGTGTTATCAAAACAAATGAGTCAATGGACGAGAAATTTGGCTATGAACAGTTTACAGACGGAATAGAACGCGAAGCTTGGCTTGTCAATTTCGAAACCTCTGAAATAGTTGACGAAGACAAGAGACTTGTTTCTGCAATTAGCTATTACTTTATTCTTGCTGATGGAAATCGACTCAAATGCTCGTTACCTTACGCACCCTATTTCTTCATAATTACAAAAGAAGGGTCCGAAACAGAAGTTTCTGCGTATCTGGCTAAGAAGTATGCCGGATTATTAGCCAGTGTTGAAATTGTGATCAAAGAAGATTTGGATTTGCCCAATCATCTGATGGGTTTAACCCGAAAGTTGATCAAGTTGTCCTTTTTGAACACAAATCACATGTCCAAATTGAAGAGCGCTTTGATGCCCATTGTTCGTAAAAATCAAGAAAAGGCAAAAAGTCAAGACGCATATACTGCATTGTTAAGTGACGTTCTCTCAAATCAAGACGCAATAGCAGGCAATAATGGTCATGGTTCAGGAAATACAGCAATGGGTAACAAAAGCGCGGCTGACAAAACTATGGAGCAATCTGAGAACATTCTAGATTTGCGTGAATACGATGTTCCTTTTCATGTTCGCGTTGCGATCGATTTGAACATCTTTGTGGGTAAATGGTACAACGTTAAACACGTTGCGGGAAAAATGCCAGAAATTAACCCGCATCCCACCTTGATTGACTGGCCAGACCCGGTAGTGCTGGCTTTTGACATTGAAACTACAAAACTGCCTCTCAAGTTCCCGGACTCGGCTATTGATCAGATTATGATGATTTCGTACATGGTGGACGGTCAAGGATATTTAATAGTCAATAGAGAAATTGTCAGCGAAGATGTTGAAGATTTCGAATACACTCCGAAACCCGAGTTTGAAGGACCGTTTATTATTTTCAACGTGCCCGACGAGCAGGCTTTGCTGCAGCATTTTTTTGACCATATTCGCGAGGTTCGACCTCACGTCTTTGCAACTTACAACGGTGACTTTTTCGATTGGCCTTTTATTGAGCGCAGAGCTACTGAATACGGCTTAGACATGCATCATGAAATCGGGTTTGCAAAAGATTCTCAGGGCGAATATAAAAGTAGAAACGCAATTCACATGGACTGTCTTTGTTGGGTAAAACGTGACAGTTATCTACCCGTCGGTAGTCAGAATTTGAAAGCGTGCACGAAAGCCAAACTCCGATATGACCCGGTCGAATTAGACCCGGAAGAAATGTGTCAAATGGCGAGAGAAAAACCACAAATCTTGGCTAATTACTCGGTTTCAGATGCTGTTGCAACTTACTATCTGTACATGAAATACGTTCATCCGTTTATTTTTGCTTTGAGTACCATTATTCCGATGAAACCCGACGAAGTTTTGAGAAAGGGTTCTGGGACGTTGTGCGAGGCTTTGTTGATGGTAAAAGCGTTTGAAATCAACATTTTGTTCCCGAATAAACAAATGACAGAGTTGAATAAAATGACAGCAAATGGGCAAGTTTTGGATAATGAGACCTATGTGGGCGGACACGTCGAAGCATTGGAATCCGGAGTTTTCAGAAGCAACATTCCGGTCAAGTTCCGGATGGTTCCAGAAGCTTTTCAAAAGTTGATCTCGACGCTGGACAGCACATTGCAACATGCATTAGTAGATGAAGAAAATATTCCTCTTGAAAATGTGACAAACTACGAAGAGATCAAAACGAGAATCAGGAAGAAGTTGGAAGTGTTGCGAGACTTCCCAAGTCGAATGGAAAATCCAATGATATACCATTTGGACGTAGGAGCAATGTATCCCAATATTATTTTGACCAATCGATTGCAGCCCCCAGCTTTGGTAGATGAAACCATTTGTGCAACTTGTGATTTTAACAAGCCAGGGGCAAAATGTCAACGAAAAATGGCCTGGGTGTGGAGAGGTGACATAATGCCCGCTAGTAGAAACGAGTTTTACAAAGTCCAATACCAGCTTGAAACGGAGAAATTCCCACCCTTGTTTCCTGGAGGGGCGCCTAGGGCGTATCACGAGCTGACACGAGAAGAAAGGGCAGCCGCCGAGAAGAAACGACTCGGCGAATATTGTCGAAAAGCGTACAAAAGAACGAAAGTCACAAAAGAGGAGGTTCGATACTCGACAATTTGTCAGCGGGAAAACTCATTCTATGTTGATACTGTTCGAGCATTCCGTGATCGACGGTACGAATTCAAAGGTTTGACAAAAGTGTGGAAAAAGAAATTAACCGAAGCTTTGGCGTCAGGTGACATGGAAGCAATTAGAAGTGCGAAAAGTAAAGAAATCTTGTACGATTCTCTCCAACTTGCTCACAAATGTATTTTGAACTCATTCTACGGTTACGTAATGAGGAAAGGATCACGCTGGTTTTCCATGGAAATGGCAGGAATTGTCTGTCACACAGGTGCTAACATAATCAAGCAAGCCAGAGAATTGGTCGAACAGATTGGACGACCTTTAGAACTGGACACAGATGGTATTTGGTGTATTTTACCCGCCAGTTTTCCAGAAAATTGTGTTTTCACGACTAATGATCCGAAAAAACCCTCGGTGACTGTGTCGTATCCAGGAGCAATGTTGAACGTATTGGTACAAAAGAACTTCACAAACAACCAGTATCATGACAGGGTTGCGCCGGACATCCCTGAGTATACGATTCGCAGCGAAAATTCAATCTTCTTTGAAGTTGATGGACCCTATCTGGCTATGATTTTACCCGCTTCAAAAGAGGAAGGAAAGAAGTTGAAGAAACGATATGTTGTTTTCAACGATGATGGCTCGATTGCAGAACTGAAAGGGTTCGAAGTGAAACGAAGAGGAGAGTTGCAGTTGATTAAAAACTTTCAGAGCTCAGTTTTTGATGCTTTTTTAAACGGAACCACATTGGACGATGCGTACGAACACGCGGCTAAAGTTGCCAATTACTGGTTAGATGTTCTGTACAGCCGAGCGGCAAACATGCCTGACTCCGAACTGTTCGACTTGATTGCGGAAAACAGATTCATGTCAAAATCTTTGTCAGAATATGAAGGCCAGAAATCGACTTCGATCAGTACAGCAAAACGACTGGCAGAGTTCCTTGGAGACCAAATGGTGAAAGAAGCAGGTTTGGCTTGTAAGTTCGTCATTTCTAGAAAGCCAGAAAACGCACCTGTGACAGAACGGGCAGTTCCGCTGGCCATATTTCAATCAGACCCAGCTGTCCGATCGTTTTACCTGAAAAAGTGGCTGAAATCTCCAGGCTTGAACGAGTTTGATATTAGAGAAGTGTTGGACTGGGAGTATTACATTGAAAGGTTCTCAAGTTGTATCCAGAAAATCATTACGATTCCAGCGGCGCTGCAAGGGTTGACCAACCCTGTACCCAGAGTTGCCCATCCGGACTGGTTACAAAAACGGTTAATTGAAAAATTGGATTATAATAAACAGAAACGAATCAGTGAGATTTTCATGCCTTCAATTAACGGAAACGATTCGGGCAGTAGTTTGTCGGGATCCAAGATCAGTGGTGTTAAAGACATCGAGAACCTTGCAGGAAGTTCTAAACCATCGGTTCCAGTTATAAGGGTTTCCAAGAAACGCAAACTGGAACTGGAAAATTTGGAGGCTTTGAAAAAACCCTGGCGTGAGGTGCTGGGCAATCCTCCAGACATGGGAAGCACTAAGGAGAGTTTGCAGGCATGGATTCAGTTCCACAAAAAGAAATGGGCGCATCAAATTAAACAACGGAAGAATAGAGAGCTAGTGGAGAAAACCAGCAAGCGCCAAAAGGCTGCAGATATTGATTCATCGCCAAATATTAGTGGTGCCCGAGGTCCAAGTTTGAGTGGGGGTTTGAATAATTTTGTAAGGAAAACTCAAACTAATTTAATGAACACTCATTGGCAAATAATTCAAATTTCGAAAACGGCGTCCCCTGGTCTATTTAAGGCCTGGACCTTAGTTGGGCAGGATTTGCACTGTTTGAAAATTTCGGTTCCACGAATTTTCTACATCAACATGAAGAAGCCAAAGGAGCAAGAGCGCGGTCATATTTGGAAAAGGACACAAAAATATTTGCCCAGAGCGCACCCGACGTTTAACTTGTACCAATATTGCGTCCCGGAACAAAATTTTATCGAACATGCGGCTGAACTACAAGTGGATTTTACATCGCCCAACGTTGAGGGTGTTTACGAGCTTTCAGTCCCACTCGAATTTAGATTCCTTGTTAATATCGGATGTGTTTGCGTGATAAACAAGCACGTTGTCAAAACCCTAATTGGTCGCGACACGGAATATTTTGACATGCAAGAATTAACTGAAAAGACATTAGCTGATGTTTCTTACCTCGAAGAAGAGAATGTGACGCTCTTGAAAAAACTGTTTTTGTATCAATTTTTGGTATCTGGCCGAGGTGTAACCGCCTTGTTTGGAACTCACATGCCGAAAGCGTATCTGTTCATAATTGATCCCTCAGCAACTAACTCGATTCCCAATTTGAACTCAATGTATGCGACTGAGTGGAATTTGAAAAAGAACAAAGAGGATGTAGCAAATAGTTCGATGATTCCGCCAGGTGGAGTAACGTTCGAATCCACCGTCTGCAAAGACCCCGAAGTTGTTAATAAAGCCCTAACTAAGTTACTGCAAAACTACAAGAGTGAAAAACGAGGTCCAACTATAATATGCTATCAGGCTAACTCGTTCAAATTGTTCAACAAAGTCGCAGTTCTGCACAATGACTTTCCAACTATTGATTTGACGGTTGAAGATCCGCCAAATTTGTTGAGTGGGCTTGAATGGCAGAAAATGGCGTGTCGATGGTCTATCAAGCATTATTTGAACTTTTTGCTGAGATACAACAGTTTAGTGGACCACTGTAGATATTTGCACATACCTATTGGCAACATGCCAAGCGACGATGTTTTCAATTTTGGAGCCGATTTGTTCTATGCCAGGCAATTGAGGAAACATAACCACTTAATGTGGCTGTCCAAAACGGACCGGCCGGACTTTGGAGGAAAAGAGGCGGATGATCACCGGTTAGCCAGCAACGCTTTCGATTCCCACCGAAGCGTGGAAGTTATAGACAGCGGACTTTTCAAAGGAGTTTGCGTTGAGATTGAAATTTGCAGTTTGCCGATCGCAACGATTGTTCAGTCGCATCATGTAAACGATATGGAGGGCGGTGCCGCTGATTCGATTAGTTTCAATTTGTTGCCTCAACAAAGCATAGAAGAAATGATTAGTTCAGGTTCTGGTTCTGATCAATCGCTTAGTGTCGCAAGTTACGACAGCAGTGTGTTGTGTACTTACGCATTCAGAGTTATGAAGAGTATGGTGCATAGTTGGCTAAAGGAAGTGTCTGTTTATCGGAATCCATGGGCGGATTTGCAATTAGTCCACTTGTACAGGTGGCTTACGAGTCCGTCTGCGTACCTGCATGATCCTGCTCTGACCAAGATTGTGGCTATGATGATGCAAAAAGTGCTCATTCAATTGGTGGCCGAGTTCAAAAGGTGTGTTGTTTTATCTTTCTCGTTAATTATAGAAGTATGGTCAGTCCCAAAAAGTTGAAATAGAAGCGAATGTACTAAAAAACAATAAACATGAAACTGAGCATAATATTGACGCGAGGAAGAACCGTTGGCACGTTCTTCTAAAACTGAAAAGGGGTTTATTTGTACCTAAATTTTGTATCCGAGTGATACGGAATGAAGTTCTGCTTGTGTATTGCTAAATCAAATTGACATCAAATTTGCAATGATTTTCTGTGATTTTTTTTTCTAATTGCAAACATAACTGAAGTTCTGATATTTTCAGTCATTGTTTTTTTTTACTTGCCCTCAATTTGAAGCTTGCGCAACTAATCATTTATTTATCAGATAAATTGTTAATGGAATTCTTATGTTGAGATTGGAAACTTTAAAAGGTTTTTTGTCGGTCGAACCCATAACTTTTTTCACCATTCAAAAGCATGATAGACAACCGGAAATTAAGTAGTCATTAGGTTTGCAAATTTTGAGCAAACCTTGTCAAAATAAGTGTCATTTAGTGTCTTCAACTTATAACAGGTGTCTATAAACTTTTTTGTCTTTAAACACTGTTTTTGCATGTGAACCTAGTGTGTCGACTAGCATTGGTGTTCCTCGTCAAAATTGCGCCGTCCACTGGTCACAAAAATTCGACTGTTTAGCATCAAAACACCCAAAACGAAAAAAAAATTCTGAAAATTTTCGAATACTCAGCTTCGACAACAATGGCTTAACTTTCCAACTTTTATTTTTAGAAATTGAGCCATTTTTGTTGAAGCTGAGTGTTTGAAAATGTTAAAAAATAACTTTCTCAGGAGTTTTGTTTGTTTTTAATTTTGTTATTGTAGGCTCATGTATCCAGTGAATCTGCATTATTGGGTATTTTTCCAGAAGTTTCGGCTAACCCTTGCTTTTTTCACATGTACAAATTTTTTACCGTCCTTCTAGATCAAATGTCTAACTGAACCATATTCGAATTTTTCCGTTCAGTTTGTTGTGGAATAGGATTTTTTTCTATTTTGCCGTTTGTTTGATCCGAATTGAGGTCAAAACTTTTCAGATCAAAACAAAAGTCAGAGGAACGCCTCAAGTATACTCATTTTTCAACATATCGGTTTAAATGCTTCAAGGCCATTGATATTTGCGATTTAAAATAGTTGATCTTTAAGAGGTGTGCTGTGAAACTTTTTAAACGTTTTTTTTTGCTGCTTGATTTGCTTTGCAAGTTATTCAATCGTAATTAAAGTTCTCCTTCGTTTTAATTGAATTCATTTAATAAAAAAAAGTTGACATCAGAATAAGAAAATGATTTGAGCACTTCCTTGATGTTTTCAAGTTTGAACTGTTGACTCATTTCAAAGATGAGCAGAATATGTCCAGGTTGACGGAAGCAGATCAGTTTCGTCGATTTGTTTTAAAGCACCTGCTTATATGTCAAGTCATTTTTCCATAAATAAGTTTTTGTTTATTTTTGAAGTTTGCTATTAAGGTTTAATCTGTTTTAGAGAACACTGGATCAAAATGTTGGCATCATTATCAAACATCAATGTTACAATTTTCTCTATGTGTCCATATTTTTTGAAAATTCATATCTGGGCTCTCTGTTTTTTAATTCATATAACATTCCGATCACGTTTTTCGTTTTACATAAGCCACGACTTGTGTCAGACGTCGCGTCTGACTTCTGACTTACCCCACTCACTGTTTCAAGTGTATGGGTTTTAATATCTGTCACTCATTGAACTACGCAGTGTAGTGAATACAGTCCAGGTCAAAAAAGCGAAATCAAAAGAAACGAGATAAACCGATAAAATGCAGTCTTCGAGTCAGTGCATTAGGTTATCAACGATTATCGATTTTATGGTAAACGTCGATGTTATTTTTTAGCGTCGATTTTATGCTAAAGCATTTGAATTGATTGTTAAATTTATTGAATTTGCCAGATTTATTCAACTTATTTTTAGCGGCTCCTAATAAGTCACTTGAGCTCTATGGATAATCTGTGTTTCTTTTATCTTGAACCTAGCACCAGATGAGGCTTTCAATTATTAAATATTACCGTATTCTATTTCCTGACATTATTCTTTATTTTCGTATGTTTTAGGCTAGGTGCGGAAATAATATACGCTTCATTCAACAAGTTGATCATCAACACAACCAAACACTCAATAGACGATGCCCACACATACATCAATTTCATCACAGAGAACATCAGGTCACGTGACCTCTTCCACATTCTGGACTTCAAACCTAACAAGTTCTGGAACATTCTCATGTTTATGGACTCTTGCAATTTCGGTGGGATAATTTGTACACAATCAGAATCAAAAGAAAACGAAATACCGGAAAATGTGGACAATCAGAATGAAGTAGTAGAATTAACTGAACAAGAAGGGGAAAAAGAACTTGTAAATGAAGTCACTGAAATTGACAAAGACGGTGAAAGTAATGCGACCTCGACCAATCAGATCTCAGAAAATACTGGAGAAGTAGCCAATCAGAATACAGATAAGCCAGACATTTCTGCGAACGCCGAAGCTGAACAAAATGATAATTTGGAAATTGACGCCAATTGGAACCTAATGTACTATTTACCAGTTGAAGATGATTTGCAGCAGCAGTTTACACTCATAATGGCCAACTATTTAGTTCTACTTTTGAAGAAAATTGAGCAATTGCGAGCAGATGGAACGATGGCTACAGAAACTGTCATAGTCGAAGGCGCCGATGGTAAAGAAGTGATGTCCAGTTTCGAGTCAAATTTACGCGATTTTTGCCGACGTTTGATTTCAAACGACATAACCCAGAAAATAGTTGGTGTAGTGCATGGTTTGCAAATGAAGCGGCAGAAATTTGAGTTCAACGAAGTACAAAATGAAGATAAATTCCCAGTATTGCCCGGGTCTTACCTCAAATTCAAAAACCCAGAACTTGAATTTATCAAGTCTGTTTGCCATGTTTTAAGTCTGGATTCGAGCGTGACTATGCAGGTCGAACAAATGAAGAAAACTGTTTTGAGAATCATAAATGTCGGCGAGTTTTCAGACGCTGCAGATTTTCAAAGTCCTTCGCTTTCCTTCATTTTGCGAGAAGTTATTTGCAGAGAGTGTAACTATTGTCGAGATGTTGACTTATGTCGAGACGTAACCCTTGATTTCGAAGGCGAAGAATTGGGAAGTTGGAAATGTACGGAATGCTCCTTGAATTACGATTTAGACGAGATCGAAATGAGTTTAGTAAACGAAGTTCAAAAACTAAGTCTAGCGTTTGTATTACAGGATTTATCGTGTGTGAAATGTAAAAACATTAAACAATTGAATATGAAACGAACGTGCGAGTGTTCTGGTAATTTTACCTATTTGATGAAAAGGGATAAATTTTCCCAGCAGTTGATGACTCTGTGGAATATTGCCAAGTATTACAAAATGGAGTATTTGAAGGAAACCGTTCAATGGACCAGGGGGTCAAAACTGAAATGATAGACTATCTGAAATCGAAATTGCTCATTTTGAAACTATTTGTTTGATTTGAATTATTGGTCGAGAAAAACAGACAAAAATACTTTGAGTCGATTAGTGGTTTTATCAACTAACGTTTTGTTTTCGAGTTTCTGTGCTTGCGCTAATATTTTTTTTGCATTTGTGAATTTTGACTGATATTGAATTCAAATATTTTTGAACACGCTTCCTTCTGAAAAATGTAGCTGTTCGAATTAAGCAGTTAAATCAATTGAAATTCAATTTTTGCTCAAGTACGCCTATTTTTTCAAGTCAAAACAGTTCCAAATAGCTTTCAAATTAATTGTGCATTGAGTTGCAATTGTTTCATGATGTTTTTCTTTGCGGTGTAGCACACTGTGTTGTTTGCAGTTTCCGTGATCAACATACGATTGTTACTCTTTCATTCTCAATTTTTCTTTCTAATTTGGTCCCGCATCTGCTGAATGGCGCCAAGCATACATTAAATCCTTCAAGTTTTGCTAAATTGTAATAAACCATCTAAAACTATGGTATGAAAACAGCAAATACTGGTTTAAAAGCCAGATTTTTAAGTAACGGTTTCTTGTTCACCTCATCTTGTTTCTTTTTAGTTGTTCTTGAACGAAGTTTGAAGCAGTTGTTGTAAACGTTGGTTTAGAAGTTGTGGTTCATAAAAGTGTTAAGAAATTGATTTGAGAACAGTTTAAATCAAATGTTTTGGTAATAAAAATAAAGTTATGGCTTCCTTGTTTACTATTTTTGCTTTTCATGTTAAAGAAACCCAGTGCCATGTTTTTGTTTTTGGAGTAATTTATTGCTTATATCTATTTAGGGTGCTACTCATTATGAGGTGTCAGTTGACGCGGAGACTTTTTTCCGAAAAAAATCAATTCCTCAAATTTTGAAGTATTACAAATTGAACTATCTGATAAATCATGCCGATGATTGGAACTGTTCATTGCTAGATGCATGAGGCAACGAATTTAGACAAATTATGTGAATGTGGCTCAAAATGCTGCTGAAGTCTATTGTAGATACTACTACACAGTTTTTATTTGGCAGCCGGGGATTTTGTTACTTACTCTAATAAATATAAGAACCTTGTGTTTGTTAAATTTTTTCATTTTAAATTTCAATGATTCATCGATTCATAGATTTCAATGATTTCAATGATTCATAAATTTCAATGATTCATAGCCTAATTGTTGTGATAAACTTATTAAATAGAGTAGAACATGAGCACTGATTCAAATGTTGATTTGATTTGGGGAGATGAAAACAACACACCCATCAACCGCCCAGATAAAAAAAGACCCTGCACCGAAGTAAGCCCAGAGAGCGATGCAGGAAAAAATCTTCGCGAATTAGTGCAATCAAGCATCGCGGACTCACTGAAAAACAGTATTCCCGACGTGGTGGAAGCCGTATCTATCAAATTGAAAGCCACCATCGAAGAAATCGTCAAGCAAGCAGTGTCTAAGATAGAAGATGAAATTTTGCAAACAGTTCGGCGGGAGTTTAGCGATGAAGTTGAGAAGCTCAATGTTAAGGCACTATCTGAAACAGAACTGCTAGAATCTTACAATCGACGTGAAAATGTCAATTACTGGAGTAGCTGAAAAAACTTTCACTACACACGACGGCAAACTGATTCCGGAGCGAACTGAAACAACAAATGAAAACTGTTCTTGATATATCGACTTGTTTAGAAGCAGGACTGCAGCTGTCTGACATCTCAATAGCTCATCGCCTACCATCCAGATTTAGTAGTTCAGCAAAACCAATAATTGTGCGTTTTTCGAGGCGTGTTGCGAAAATAGAGCTGCTGAGAAGGAAGGAGGAACTGAAATCTATTCCTGAGCTGAGCCATATTCGGATATCTGAAGACATAACAAAAGCAAGACTCAATTTCCTTCAAATGATGCGACAAGATCAACGTATCGATTTTTGCTGGACCAAAGAAGGCACTATTAATTACGTCTGGAAAGAAAATCATATGATATATAAGATAAATGGGCTATATCAAGGTGCTATTGATTTACAGTACTCTTTGAATGATGTTAAAAGCTGCTTCGGCGAGGGGGCTGCTTTTTTACCACCACTAAATTAAAACTAAATGAATCCAAAGTAATTGAAAGCAATTTTGATACTGCGGTAAAGCATGTGTCTGTCCTCCACGTGAATGTGTGCGCTCTTTAAACAAAAACTATCAGGAATTGGAAGCACTTATAACAAGTCTTGAGTCACCACCTGAACTTTTGTGTCTTACAGAGACATGGCTCTCCGACTCTGAAGAGTCTGAAAACTATCTTGTTTGTGGATATAAAAGATACTGCGTAAAAAACCGCGCTCACACTGGTGGCGGTGTTTTGATCCAGATGCGGGACAATTTGACTACTAAGAGAAATACCAACAAAATTTGAAGAAGCATTGTTTTTAGAAGTTGAAATCAACAGTTATAAGTTCAAAGTACTCACAATTTGCTGCTCCCAGAGTCAACAAACTTGAGTTTGTTGACACGTTAGATGTTTTTCTGGAATCTTTTAGTGAGTCTATTGATCCCATTGTAATTTGTGGCAATACAAATATTGACATCCTTAAGGAAAATAATCTAACAAAGAATTACTACCCACTAGAGTTGTTGACAACTCTTCAACGTGTCTTGATCATTTCGTTTTCCAAAATATTAAACTACCTGAATTCTTCGTAATCGATCACAATAATTTTACAGATCATTATCCGATTCATATTAAATGGTACTACGGATCGGTGAATCGTAAACTAACAAAAAAAATATAGACACAAGTTTTTTGAAATGCAATATAAAAATACAAGAATTTTCCCATCAATTCTGTATGGAAATACAATCCTTGTGGGAGTTAATAAACGGTGACATTGAATCATCCTATGAATTTTTTGAAAATACTTTCCTGAAAACCTTAAATAAATTTGCACCAATCAGGACTGGCAATGTTAATCAAATTAAGCAAATTCCTTGGTTATCAAACAGTATCAAAAACTTGAATCATCCCAACTTGAAGCTGACTCAAATACTTTTAAATATCTAAGGGCCAAATTAAATGCCCTGATTACTAAGACCAAGCGAAATTATTACAGAGATAAATTTAATCAAAGTATTGGAGACTCAAGACAAGTGTATAAATTATTAAACGATATAAGAGGTATCAATAATAAATATGAAATAGATCCCAAGCTGAAAGACTCAAACGACACTGACCTAACAGCGAATGAAATTATTGAAAAATTCAACATGCACTTTACGAATATTGGCTGTGAGATTCAAAAGAACGTTCAAAATAGTGAATTAAAAACATTTGCGTCTGAAAATCAGTCCATGTTTTTATTTAAAGTCACAGAAAAAGAAATTTCTGATCTCATTAATTCGATTGATAACAAAAATAGCTCAGACGATAATTTCATAAGCAATGTAATAGTAAAGACGTTTAACCGAGAACTATCACCTGTCCTTGCTGCTCTTGTTAACCAATCCTTCAAACAAGGTAAATTTCCTTCCAATTTGTCGCGTGCAAAAGTTTTTCCGTTGTTTAAAAGTGGCTGTAAATCTGATATCAACATTTATCGACCTATATCGTTATTGAATTTATTCAGTAAAGTTTTTGAGAAGGCAATGTATAGAAGAGTATACAACTATTTTGAAAAATTTGGATTATTTTATTGCAAACAGTATGGATTTAGAGCAAAGCACAGTACGATTCACGCGGTAGCTTGCATTACCGAAAAATGTAGATATAACTATAAAAGAGAAGTAGTAACTTTCTTTCTTGATCTGAAAAAAGCCTTTGATACGGTAGACCATGATATTCTGCTACGTAAATTAGAATGTTAAGGAGTTAGAGGACCATGTTACAATTGGTTCAGGTCATATCTTAGTGATGGAAAACAACGGGTGGAAGCTTGTGGCATGTCATCAAGATGGCTTCCGATTAAATGTGGGGTACCGCAGGGCTCAATTTTAGGTCCCTTATTATATATAAATGACCTTCCATATGTTTGTAACAGCTCTGAAGTCTACTTGTTTGCAGATGATACAAATGTAACATCATGTGCCTGCCTCCGAAATGATATTGAGGAGGACCTAAGTAGAATAAGTCATTGGCTAAATGCTAATAAGTTAGCGCTAAACTTAGACAAAACAGTTCAAATGACTTTTGGTAAAAGTGCTTCTAATCCTAGTACAATGTTTGCGTTTAATAATGTTGTTGTTAAAAATAATTCATCGTGTAAAAATCTTGGTGTTTTTATTGATACAAAGCTCTGCTTTCAGACCCATACAACAAAACTTATCGGAAAGTTATCTAGGCATTGTGGCATTATATCGAAGCTTAGGCCTTATACCCCAACAAAACTACTTCTAAGATATTATCGTAGTAATATTAATCCTGTTTTACAGTATGGAGTACTAATTTACGGGTGCTGCAGCTACAGCTCACTTACACCTTTGTTCCTGCTACAAAAGAAAATTCTCAAATTCATCTACTTCCGAAAACGAACCGACAGTAGTGAAGATATATTCGCTGATAATAAAATTCTCTCTGTGTATGAACTACATATTTATGAATTGATAAAATTTGTCCTAAATTCTATCAACAATTTCCATTCAGATGAGTGTTTAAATAGTTTGTTTACTTTTCAGAATTTCTCTTCAACACTCTCTTCTTGTTTAAATTTGCTTAAAGTGCCATCGTTCAAAACAAAAATTCAACGTTCATCTATTCAATATCGTTCAACTATTTTGTATAATGAATTAAGAAAGGTTGATATAATGCCTGACTTGATCGGTTGCTCGTATAAGGAAGTGAATGATTTTTATCATACTTTCAGAACTGCTTTCCTTTTTAGTAACTTTGAATTAGTACGGTATGTATTAAGTTTTTGAGCTGCGGGTAATTTTTTGTGACTTCTACTTATTCCTGACCTTGCTGCTTGTGCTCAATCAGATGGTCCATGACCGGTTGGCTTCACTAGTTGAATCGAGAGGCTCATTCCACCGTCAGTAGAGGCAAGGTCGCTAAGGGAGTAAGTAGGGGATCAATCGTAAAATCTCGCAGGCCTAGTATTTAAGTTCCGATTTTTTAAAAGCTTTTAAAATTTTCAAATTTTAAAATTAAGCTTTAGACTGCATTAATGTATGTAGGATACCACATTTTTCTGTTAACATGTAGCAACCCATGACCGACGACAGAAAGCAAGCAGAGTTTTTTTCTACAGTCGCATTTCATTTTGTGAAATCCTTGTTTACGTTTGTTTCGACTACAGTTTAACTTTTCATTCCAATTAATTCTAATGTGAGGTTTTGTTTTTCATCAATCCTGGGCAGGTCAGTGTAGACCATCTGGTCTTGTTATCTGTCCTCTTCTTGTTATCTTGTTACAGTTTGTATAGTGCCAGTCAGTCCTTCTTATCTATCTAATTTTGTGTTAAATTTTGAAAATTGCTGAGCTTATTTAAATTTATAATTTTCAATTATGCTTGAAGAAATTAATTCTTTCTTTCTTTCATCAAGGTGCGGTTTCTCTACGTTAGCTTTTTTCTGCAAAATCAGACATTTTTTTGTAACCTGCTGGCTTGTGAACGCTCAACAAAAAAATTTGAGTTTTGCATTTTTTAATCGCTGATAAAAATCAATTTTTTGCCTTAAATTGAGAGAATTGAGAAGTAATGTTGAAGTATATCTTTATATTAACCAGGCCATTTTCATTTTTTAATGGTTTTTCTGGCGACGGACTCATTAAAGCAAACTGACCCATACTTAGATCAGATTGAGAGATAAGTTGGAAGCCTTGCAGCAATTAGCTGCAAAGCCAAAGGTCTAAATTTTTAGGTCTTTTTTCTTGCATTGCAATTTTAAGACGCTTGGTTTGTGGAGCAATCGGAGTTACGCTGCAAAACAGACACGAAAACAAGCAAATTTGCTTGAATTTAACGGGGTTTTCCACGTCGCATTAGAGTTGTAAGTGAGCAACCCTACACATTTGTCCACTATTGTGTTTTTGAGCTATTGTCGAACAAAAACAGCTAACAAAGTTTCAAGTAAGCAGGAATCAAAGAAAAACTAATTGATTTTTAAATAGACAAATTTTCTTCGTTTTACTAATTGCGGATTAAAAAACGCAAATTGCTAGCTTGATTTGTTTTTATGATGATTGACATTTGCCTTTCCGACGCTAATTGATTTTGAAAAAGACCGTGTAAAGCAGTGATATAAAGCGTGGAAAAATGTGACGAGGTATTGTCACATTTGTCCACAATTTGCTGAAATCGGCCGCAAAAGGGCAAATGTACAATTTGCGACGTAATGGAAGCTATTTTCCTGCCTTCTGCTAGCAACATTTTTATGGTTCCCGTAAAGCTAGCTGATCGAAGCTTTCAGTTCCCACTGTTCAGTAGAATTCAAATGATCTATATTTGAGCGCTGTTTTTTCACTCATTGTTTTGGATTTTTGATTTAAATCGGCCTCCAAAACTTGATCGTTGAGTTTTTTTAAGTTGTAAATGAAAAGGTATTTTAAAGCTTATATCCGCTGACCAGAACCTAATTTGATTCTTGGTTAAGAAACGTAAAAAAACTTTATGTAAGAAGCGGAAATGATATTAATCTCATTCTTAATTTTTAATGAAGTACTTAATTGCTCTCGAACGAGGTTCGAAGCAATTGAAGCAGTGTCTTTTTATGTAAAATTTTTGATTGAAGTTCTTGTCCTAGAATATTTTTTAATTTCTAGAGTGACTTTTTTCACACTTAAGTTCTTCATCTTTAAGTGATCTAAGTTGTGCTCGTTCTGAAATAAATTTCGTTGCTTAAAAGGTTTGCGAGCGAACGCAAATGAAAGCCGTTGTAGCTGAATGGTTAAGGTATCGGGCTGACAACCTGGACGTCTGGGTTAGGACCCAAGTGGGATAGGTGTTAAGCATCCATAAAACATTTCTAAGCTACCCCCCTCTAGTTAAATTTCCACCATTTTTCGTTTGAGAGCAATTCATCCTACGTTTATCTGTTAATGCTCACTAATATCGAGTTTTCGTGTCAACAAGGAGGCTCCGTAATTTGCGTTCGCACAAAGTTCCGACTCCATTCATCTACATTTTTTACTTAATTGTCTACCAAGTTAGGAAGAGATAAAAATAATAACATATGAACATATCATTCAACAAACTACTAAATGAATAAAACAATCTACCTTAGAGGGTCGATGAGACCTGTGACTACCATAATATGACTACCAGAAAAGACGGCGATAAACTTATACTAAGAAGATTGACCTTTACTTTAATAGAAGAAAATATGGGACTTTTCCTCAATGCGACTTGGTAACAAGTCGACACGAAATGAGTAAAAGGGCAAAAATTAATAATAATTGCTTTTTTGAAAAGAATGAATTTCGAACTGATTAGAAACATTATGCATCAAATGAAATCAGCGAGAGATTTTTTATACCTCCATAGAGAGCGATTGAGACCTTTCATTATCCAGGATATGTCATACGACAACAAAAAGAACGACAAATGCAGGCAAAAAGAAAAAAAATTGCAAAGATTTTTACACGAAAGCGATATCCCAGCCAATCAAACACTAAACTGTTCACTAGAAACTTAAAAAATTTTTGATTGCGTAATTTTTCAATTGCCCAGAAGACCGCCCATTATTGTGATACTGTGAAAAGAAAACAAAAACCTACAAAATGAGCGAATTCGCGAAAATCACGAATATTTTATGAAAACTGGTTGTACCAAGAAGAAAGACCATATAAGGAAAATAAAACCATTATAAAGAGGAAGTTGTAGTTCAATTCAATAGATAAGGGATTTGACTTGTCTATAGAGATGCTAAGGTACAAGTTAACAGAAATAAGATTCCATAATCTCAAAAAACAAATATTTTCAAAATTGATAGCAAACATAAGCTTTTGACTAAAGAGTAGACTGTTTATCTTGCAAATTCATGGAAAACTAGTTAAGCCTGTTGTTAGTGAGACTAAGTCATAGGACTACAAAATAACATCAAATAGAAGCTGAACATAAAATCTTCAAACAACTTTACGAAACCAGGGTGTTGAAACCACTAAATTTATAAAAAAAAATTCACCGCAAGAACATAAAAACCATTTGCATCTGCTTTGGTCATCATAAAGTCTTTTTGTAAAACGACTATGTTGAAATGACAGGAAGAAGAACCACGAAAATTGAAAAGTATCTAAATTTCACAAAACTTCTGAAACAAATTGTCTAAGCCCTGAAGACATCAGTCAAAACGTTTAAACTACAGAAAATTTATTGTTTGGTTCAACAAAACACTAAAGAGGCCTCTCAATAATGAGGCTGAGTTACGAAAGTGATACAAACTTGTGTAATACGAAAAAAACGCAAACCAGAACAAAAAGGGATAAGTTTAACACTTTCTCTTTTTATACAAATTTAAATGAAAGTGAAATAAACCATAAGCTATGAACCAAAATCAGTTTTTAATATCAATTTTGTATCTATAGTTGGCCACTGAGACTTTTAATTGCCAAATTTTTGGCATATGACAACAAAAAATATTAAATGGAGGGCAAAAAAACTACCAAATTCTGCATGAGAATGGTGTCGCAGCCCTGAAAACCATATGTTATGAGAACAATAAATAAAATCAGTTACAAATTTTGCAAATTTTTTTTCGGTTACGGGTAATGAATGTGACAATTTTCAGAAGAAACAAAAACAACAGCAAAAATCTGCATTTATGCACAAAAATCACAAAATTTTGTATCAAAACTCGTGGTATCATAAGCAAGAAAACGTTCTGTTAAAACAATCAACCACAAATTTAGTTTGTATTTTATAAGGAAGAAAGTTTCATTTGTATTTATTGAGAACAAGCAAAGATTTGACTGAAATAACATAGAAAGTTGACCTTCAAAAAATCGCTGAAATTTCCTTAAAACAAAAATATCTAATGAAACGAGAAATTAGGTGAAAACCGAATGCATGGTACAGTTTCACATACACCTCTTGCGGAAACCTTTTGGATCTTTGAATGGTTAGACTTAGTAATGAGACCGCAAAAAGAGTAATAATTGAAGGCAAAACAAAAGAAATCAGTTAAAACTTTAAAGCTTCCTCAAAGCCATAAAAACCCGTAGGTTCTCTGAAAACAAACAATATCTACATTCGTCCTCATTTTTACGTAAATGGGAGCTGTCATTAATGGAGCCCTGAATAAAAATTTATGTCAGTAATTAACATTAAGGAAACAAAGGCAAAAAAAGTCAGCACCAATATAAAAATTAAGAAGTTTTTGATTGTAAGAATCCATGATATCAAACCTGTCCCTGATTTTGCTGCACGCCCAACAAACTTCCCGAGCGTTGCAAGTGTTTGCGAATTAGACCAATTGTTGATTGAAAATATTAAAAAAAACCAACGATGCATTTTGTATAATTATCGAGTAAAGTCTGCCAATAAACAGTCTTGCTAGATTGCATATCCCTGACGAAGGAGACAGGCGCTATCATGGGAATTCATAATTAATCAATATTTCCATTCTGGTTCTGACATCTTTTGAGAGACGAAAACATACACATAAAATCCGTTTTTTGCTCTTGAGGTTCGTGAAAATTACTGAACTGGTTAATTGATACTTTATTCTGAGCTTTTTTTTTCACCTTGTTTTTTTAGCAATTGGATGTCATTATTTTTGGTCTGTAGTTCAGTGTTATACAGATATCCTTTTTATTGAGATACTTACTTTTTGCAGACTTCATTTCCTAGAAGCCCATTAAGATTTCAGGTGTTTCAAATTGAAATATTTTCTGCGTTGGGTTTTTTGGCATTTAAAGAATCTCGATTGACGGAGTATTCAAATAATTGATTGATGGTGCAGGCAAAACAATTTGATTATGAACATATGAAATCTCACCTTTTTTGTCAGATCATTTCCTAGTTTCACTGTTTTAGTTGCAGTCTGTGAGCTGATAGATTTTTAAACTATTCAGTTTTTAGCTGTGAGGTGATAGTTTTTTTAACCATTCAAAGATTTTGAGTTGTATTGAGGCTCCGCCTTTTTTAAAAATCTGTTGTAACATGGGAGTGTTGATACCGGTCACGCCGAAAAAGGGGTTTAGCGAAAAAGCGAGTGGTTTTGCGGCATAATTCTTTAACTCTAAGTTTCAAGTAGAGTGAGAGAACGGTTTAAGAGAGCTCGACAGTGGATATTTGTTCGCCTGGGTCACCGATCATAAAACTTTCTTTGATTTCGTACCAGGTCATATAGGATTCTTAGTAATCATACTAGGTCATGATTTGCATGAATTCTTGGTGATCATAAAAGGATCCTGTATTATCTCCTAAAAAATCATACAGGGATCATACAAAAATTAAGAACTGAATAATTTTAATTTTCTATTGAAGTTTAAAAATTTTGGAAATCATACAAGGTCTTTTATGACACATAAAACATAGACTGGTGTCACGAACTCTCGTATATTGTTGACAGAGGACCATTTTCTATTAAATCCACATGCAACACACATTTGTTTTTTTTGTGTGCGCTAAAAGAATAATCGTGAAATTTAAACATCTTCAGAAAACGAATTTGATGTTGCATGTATTTTTTTTAAATTCTTTCTTGTAAATGAAAATTTATAAGAATGAAATGGATTCAGAGTATTTGTAATCTATTTTTTATCTATTTGGACTGACTCTTTTATGTAGTATAAGATTTATGAAAAATAGGGCTATGATTCTTGGTAATCATACTAGGATCATATATTATTTCTTGGTAATCATACAAGCATCATATGATTTGTATGGTTTCATATAAGAATCGTACTAAGAAATCAAGTATGGACATGAAATCGTATATGATCTTTGTGTGAAATCAAAGAGTTCAAACCGGGAGCATGCGACAATTTGATTTCTGGTTAATTGAGTTGTCATTCTACGTTTTGATTTAGAAATATGTCTGCTTTAGATCTTACAGTATAAATTCTAGTCAGAGTAATATAAATCTAATACGATGAGCGCAAAAATTTGTATCGGACATCGCAAAAATTTTCATCTTTATGGTACATGATGTAATTGCTTAGAATGTGAGCCTATGCGGGATTGCAGGACAAAAACCCACCAGAGTAACTGCGGCGAATTTGTTTCTAAAAATTGTTTTGAAGAAACAATATTTTTTAATCTTCTGAAGTTAAAAACAAATGTGATGCCCCAGAGCTCAAAAAAGAAGAGAACTTTTACACTACTGAATTTTTTACCTACATATCTTTTCCAATATAAATGTCAAGCAGTCGCCTTTAGTAGTAGAAAGTGATAAAAACTACCCAAGTTTAAAATTGCTATGAATGGTCGGCAGTAACAGATGCGATGCGTCTATATTTTTTATACCGACTCTTCAAAATAATTCTGTATACCACTGTGCATCGTTTACCAGCATTGTTTTCTTATTTTGTACTTGGGTAACGTGCATTAGAGCGGAGAGTTTAATAGTCCTCTAAGATGAGAGAGAAAACGTTGAACAGGGAACATGAGGTCAATTATGTCAGATTATCACTCGGTCAAATTGTCTGTGACCTGAAAAACAACCACAGCGAAGAAAGATATTTTTGAGGACTAGCATCTGATTGTTTTTGGTGACCCGGTATTTGAACCCACTTTAACTACTGACTAACTCACTTTTTCCTTTTTGCTGGTGAATCATTTGTGAGCTTGTATTTGTGAGGTTCGAACCTACTTAAAGTCAAGCTTTTCAACTAAACTTTTGTTATTGGGAGTCGAAACTCAAGCGATAAGGATGAATATTCCCTTAATTTTAGGGAGTTTTCAGCTGGTGGTTTTTGTAGTTAGCGGGTTTTTGTTTGACAGCTCGCCCGTCAACTTGTTTGCCCAGAGGGGAGAGGGCTCATCTTTGTTTCCAGGTAAATATTTTTCCAATTTGACTCTTTTCTTGATTTAAGGTGGGAATTTTCCAATGTGGAAGTGTGGACCTCTGTATCGTGATTCTTAAGTATGTTGCGTTATAATAAATGCCACCTCAACCCACCCCTGAGGGGGGTGGGTCATTGTGGAGAGAATAGTGAAGCAAATATATTTGCTCTGAGAGAAATTGATAAAATTTGTAAAAATTTCCGGTTGATCGAAGAACTCGAAATTTCAGTTGGTTGGGAGACTTCATGAGGCTGAATAAAGTTTTCAGGGAAATTGCTAGTTAAAATTTAACTCAACCCCCCCCCCCCCCCCCCCCCCCCCTCCAACTAGTGGTAATTTGTAAGCTTTCACATTTCACATTAAAAATCATGTGTCAGAAATATGCACCCACTGAACTGGGGAAAGGTTGGGACAAATGGAAAAGATCAAGCCACTTGATCAATTTGATTGTGATCAAAAGAAGTAAGAAACGTTTTGTTGGCGTTGTTACAGATGCCAACTCTTTGAATACTCCAGTTGTGAAGAGGGGAAGTCACTACACGACAGTCGCAACTCACTCGAACCCGTTCTACCCAACATACAGCAATGCACACAGCATGCAAACTGTGCTGGGTGCACTCAACCCATACCTCAACCAGTACAGGTAAGAAGCAACCAATCAAAACACGGCATTCATTTCTGTACTTACCTTTTTCGCTACAGTGTCGACCATAGCGCATACCTACCCCCTGCGCCAACCGTACCCTACCCCCCCCCCCCCCCAACACATACACACACAACCTACAATTTGTAGGTCGCCATTTTATGTTTCAGAAGTAAATGGTCAACTTAATATAGATTTTGAAGGCTTTTTGTGTCATCTGAAATTGTTTCCAGCTTTTCTCAGCTGATCATTCTTCTGCATTTTACTATAAAGCAAAAAATGACTTATTCGGACTGAAAATACTGAATAAACAAATCTAAATGGAAATTATTTCGTAATCGGCGTCGATTAAGGAGCTCTCTCAATTTCAGAAAGTTGTAGCAGCTATCATTAAGAAGAACTTCCTTGTGGTGAAAAATGAATCTAACAAATTTTTATGGTTGTGTTATGATATTCGTAGACTGGTGTACTGATAGAAATAATTCCAGAACATTGCCAAAAATGATTCCTGAACGAAGGACAAATTTGTTAAACGTGGCTCTTGTATTACGTTTCAATGTGTTCAAGTATCAGTGCGACGCGAACTACTATTTTTTTCTTAAAGAAAAAAGATAGTAAGTTGTGATCCGATAATGGCGAAAAACCATTGGAATTTTATGCCAAATGAATCAAAATGTTACCTTATTTAACGTTTTCAGTTTGCTTTCTGTGGTCTGTTTAGTTGCTCTCAATTGTCATTTGTATCAATTAATTTAGTCTTCTGGTCGTTTTTTTGCAATTTTTTGCTTTACCGATTTTTTGTCTGATCGTTTTGAATTTTTGTCCTCAAAAACGTTAACGCCCAGATACAAAAGTAACGCCCGGAGGGCATTAAGTTCTCTTAGAGCCTTTAGGTTTACTGGACTCTGAGAATCCGATTCACCGAAACTGTTTTGGAGACATAAATTCTTGGTGTGAAGAATGGGTCTTAGAGTTTGACCCCCTCTTGACCCCCTCCCACTTTCATCATTCCCAATCCCTACCCACTGCCCGTAGTTCTCAATGTTACCTAGAGCGCTTGACCCGCATGTCCGCTCCCGGTCGGTTATGTTTAATTTCCAATAATTTAATGCAAAAAATTTCAATTCTCTGCTTCTACATTTTTCAAACTGTTCTAATCTCTTTAAGGTTTCGTTACTTTCGATGTTGGAGCGCAGTAATAAATTGTTCAGGGTGTCTATTCCGTGTTCTCATTGTTTTTGAACGATCTTTAAACACCAAAAATCCCGAATTTGCTCACTTCTGTCGCTCATCAACTGAATATCTTAGTTGAACAATCATTATTTTCATGAAAGCCAGTATTTTATTCATTAGTGGGGACGAATAAAAAACTGGACTTAAAGAAATTTTTCTTTGATTTATCGCAAAATAACTATTGCTTCAATTACTTGGAGATTTGCACGTCTAATGAGGACATCAATCCTAATAAAAAAATTGCATAATACATTTTTCAAAAAAATATGCCTTAAGGTATTAATTAGGAGGCTAAAACGAACTGAAAAAAGACATGTTTAAAATTTCTGAGAATAGTCTTTTTGCAGTTGCAGGATTCCCAATTTTCCTTTGAGATCTATATACTGCACACCGGAAATGCTATTTGTAATTTTCTAAAATAGTTATGTTTTTATCGCTATCACGGTACATTTAATTGCTCTCAAGCAAAGTTTCTTGCAATTATATTAATAATGTAATCTTTTTTGTAGTGATTTTTGGCTTGAGACCAATTTTTTATCTGACCCATTTGACTTTCGTCCGCAAAAACGGGATAAACATGTAGCATATAGCGCTCGGAGGGCATTAAGTTCTCTTTGAGCCCTAAGCCTTACTATAATCTTAAGAAATCGCTTCAGCAAAAATGTTTTGAGGAGATAATTTCATGGTGTGAAGGGCGGTTCTTAATCTTAAAGTTTGGCCCCCGTCAGTTGCCCCACCAACATCCCCTCTCCCCTCCTCAACACTCCCATTGTCCGCCCTCCTGCACCTGTCGATTTGAACCCCCTTTATCTAGCCTTCGCAACCCTGCGCGCATCACTTGACACCCCTCACAACGCTTGCCCCCCCCCACACACACACACTGACACACCGATCCTCCCTAAAGCTAGCATCCCTAAGCGCCAACTGGCTAATACCGAAGCCAACCGCTCGAAATTCGCCCGACCTTAGTCTGTTGTGTTTGAATGTCGATCCTATTTTGTTGTTAAGTTCTGTTTTTTAATGCTATAGATGTACGGTAAACAGTAGAGATCCCCGGTCTTGTTTTAGAAGTATCTGAGCATGAATTTTTCAAAATTGTGATTTGGTGCTACCTCATAAATATTTTGAAACACTGTTTTTCTGCGACTTTGAAGCCTTCATTTTCTCAAGAGCCATGCTTTCATAGGCATCACGCCTTGCATCACGCCTTCTTTTGAAAAAATACTGAAATTGGGTGTTCTCACCGTGATTCGATTGAAATAATCGTTTAGAATCGTTTTTCCGTTTTTTTGAAAATTATGTTGCGTCTGTCTTTCTTTTTGTGTTATATTTGCGCATTTTTAAGATGGCTTTGAGTAATTGAATCGGGATAAACCGTTAAGCCCTGCAAACGGTAGGCTCCAATAGTGTGTCAAAGTTACCTTTAGTAGTTCTAGGTGAAAAGCGCTAAAATTCTAAGTGAAAAGAGCAATTCTCAATGTGGTCACTTCGCTGGTCAATGAAAAGGGCAGTTCCCGACCAATTTGATCCATTTGTCTAGATTTTGTGGGTTTTGACAACTTAATCACATGTTTCCAGTCGCGGTTCGTGTAGGGATTATTAAGTTGACTGAATTTTATATGGTATTTTGAGGCAAATGTTTTCGCAATCAGAAAGAGGTTTCTGATGATGTTAAAATTTCGGATGATTGTGTGACAGTGTTTGTAACTTGTAAAGCAATGTGGTCAAGAACGTTTTCGAATTGCTCGAATATTTGCTATTTTGCCTTTGGCTGCTAAATACTGTTTGTTTCGCGTTGTAATTTTTCAATTTTTGAGAACCGAATTGTTTCAAGCCTATTTTGTATTTAGCGGTCAAATGAGTGTTCATATTGGCTGTTTTTTTTTCTTGCTGAGTATAAGTTGTTTGTTTTGAAGAAAAAAAATCAAACATCTAAAACAAGCGGTAACTTCTGCAATTATGCTAACAAAAAAATTCTCATGAATTTGTCTTTTCATTTGTCTCTGTTTTGTTGTTTTTAAGACTTTAACAGCAAAAGTTCCAGCAATTTGCATAAAATTGATTTTATCTATCTACGTATTGATGACTAGATTTTTAAAGAAATTTTAATACATCTTTTCTGCTTTATTTTGTCCGTCTTTATTCTGTCTCTTTCGTTGTTTCGTTTTTATTCTTCTTTGTAGGTGTAATTTTTTGCTTTTGGTTTGCAAGATCTGGGAGTTTTGAAGTTCTTGGACTCTAATTGAGTACTGGTCCTGCTTTCTGTTTCCTTTGTGAACACAATATAGGTCTGGTTAAGATATGTTAACATTTTTGCAGCAGTAATGCACAAAAAACAAATGAAGGCGTGAAACTAATAGGGGTGAAAAGGTAATACCAAAGAAACGACCCCCCATTTCAGACCGGAAGGATATTTTGCTAGAGAAAATCTTTCACTGCAAGACTATGCCTCGCCTTGCAGGATTTTATCAGAATCTCGCAGTTTAAACTTTGAATCTCGACTAAGATATTTTTATTAATTTGAACCCTCTTTTATTTAACTATTTGTAGTTGACTGCAAAGACGCTGAAAATATGAAAATACGGCGAAGGTGCATCGGTCACTTTTCTTAATTGGGGTATTTCACATCATAGCTTCCTCCCACAAAATTAGACACTCATTATGGCTTTTTTAGGTCAATTGGAGGGCGTGAGAGGGGGGTCTAGACGATATTTGACCATTATGTTATGGGTATAATAGGAAAGACCCCTCAATTTATTAAAACCTAATTTAGAAGTTTTATCATTCTCTGTATGTGTTCAGTGATAATCATGGGGCATTTTAATTGTAGTGTGTACAACCCGTTTACAACATCGGCTCCATCGTCGTATTATTACTCGTCACCCCCAATGCGAACTTCCATGGAAGACGTCTTGAGGAAGATCATAGAACACAGGAATGAGCAGAGACGATTGAGGGCGGCTGAGCTCACAAAATACGATGATTGGCCGAGGTACTCGGTAGGAATTTCGGGAGATCTCAAACATTACCAACTGGACCACGACGATCCGATCCATGACACCGGAGATCTGGTGACATCGCTGAAATCGATGTTTTCAAAGTATGAACCCCCCGCGACGTTCCCATACGGGTACCATTACCCGCATTACAGAATGAGTTACACACTTGGGAAATTGATGGATGCAACTGAGAATCACAGAAGAGAGGCAGCTAATGATGCGACCGTGGCTTTTATCAACGGTATGGATTATGAGCCATATGAACCAAAAGATCAATTGCAGACATTGATTAACCACATGATGGAAAAAGCGAACGAGAGACATAGACAGCACTATATTCCAAGCTATTACAGCCCGTATCACACGCCGTACACAACTGTCAAGCTTCAGAACCTTCTCTCCCAAATTGGAAATCATGCCTCTGTTCAAGTCATTCCGGCCGAACCACCTACTGGTCATTCGTCACAAACACACCAGACTTATAACCACAGTTACCACCAGCCTGGATCTAAATATAACGTCGCAGTGAGTCACAAAGTTAATGTCTCGAACCGCGATGAACCAGAGTTCGCACCACCCCCGGATACCGAAAATCTACAGAACTTCATAAACCAACTCAAAGTGATGTACCATGACTACAACCAACCATATGTCTATCACGGAGTCCCGCTCTCGTATGACGTCCAACCCGTCGTTATGAATTTGGCCAGATACATTGCTGGAATCGAAGCCCGACAACCGGCAGCTCTTATGAATGAGAATTTTGCGGCTCTCGTAATGAAATTGATCCAGTTGCTGCAGACCAACTACCACGCTTTCAATGTTGCTCCACCAGCGCCGTCGTCAAGTCACATTGTTGTGCACCACCCTCCTTCAATTTTGCCTCCACCAAGTCATTTGCTTGTCCACCATCCGGCTCCGATTCCACCTCCACCAAGTCACATGCTTGTCCACCATCCGGCTCCGATTCCACCTCCACCAAGTCACATGCTTGTCCACCATCCGGCTCCGATTCCACCTCCACCCAGTCACATGGTTGTCCACCATCCGGCTCCGCTCGCGCCTCCACCAAGCCACATGATTGTGAATCACCCTGCTCCGATTGCACCTCCGCCGAGCCACATGATTGTGAATCACCCTGCTCCGATTGCACCTCCGCCGAGCCACATGATTGTGAATCACCCGGCGCCAATTGCACCTCCGCCGAGCCACATGATAGTCAACCACCCCGCCCCAATTCCAGCTCCTCCGAGCCACATGATTGTGAATCATCCGGCTCCGATTGCGCCTCCACCAAGCCACATGATTGTGAACCATCCGGCTCCGGTGAAACCTGCACCAAGCCACCTGATTGTCAATCATCCAGCTCCTGTCGCGCCTCCGCCCAGTCATTTGGTGGTTAATCATCCGGCTCCCCTAGTTCCACCTCCTACACATGTTGTTGTCCACCACCCCAAACCCCCCGCACCCCCACCTACCCATCTGTTGATAAAGCACCCACGACCTCCCGCGCCTCCCCCGACCCACCTTCTGGTGAACCACCCCATACCTCATGCAGCCCCTCCAAGTCACTTGCTTGTTAATCACCCCACCCCCATTGCTCCCGCCCCGAGTCATGTAGTGGTTAACCATCCGACCCCTATTGCCCCGGCACCAAGTCATGTCGTAGTTAACCACCCTACCCCCATTGCGCCTGCCCCAAGTCACGTCGTGGTCAACCACCCAGTCTTACCCGCACCTCCACCTAGTCACGTAGTTGTAAACCACCCCACCCCTATTGCACCCGCTCCCAGTCACGTAGTTGTAAACCACCCCACCCCTATTGCACCCGCTCCCAGTCACGTAGTTGTAAACCACCCCACTCCTATTGCACCCGCTCCCAGTCACGTAGTTGTGAACCACCCCACCCCTATTGCACCCGCTCCCAGTCACGTAGTTGTAAACCACCCCACTCCTATTGCACCCGCTCCCAGTCACGTAGTTGTGAACCACCCCACCCCTATTGCACCCGCTCCCAGTCACGTAGTTGTGAACCACCCCGCTCCGATTGTCCCGGCTCCTAGTCACGTAGTTGTACATCATCCGGCGCCCCCTCCCCCGGTTGCCAGTCATGTTGTGGTTCACCACCCTGTCGCCACTCCAGCGCTCGCCGCCCAAGTGGTTGTTCCAGCACCCGCAGGAATAGTTAAAATACAACACACTGCTAAATTTGGACAACTCTGGCATAACATTCGAGGAGTCATCACGCAATTGAACCACACTTTGCATATTGGCACCATCCCAGCACCTCCGAAACTGGTCAAATCCAACTTGGTCAGCCTTGTGAGACTTTTGAGGAAGAACCTCGGATTCCACTCGACAATCCTCACTCACGACAACACCTTTACTCCTCTCAAGAGTCCACTCGGATTCCTCATCAAGGATCTCAAGAGTCTGTTTGGACAGCACTCGCTTATGAAATTCTATCCTCCATCGAGACCCAGCACTGTTTATCTGACGCTCTACCATGTTCTGACCAGAGTAAAGGGCTATATCATGACTCATCCTGTCCCACCACAACCCTCGCAGACAGTCGAATGGCATCGATTCGTCAAGTACGTCGAAACTTTGAACACTAGTTTGGCATCGTACGAGAAAGAGATCACTATTCATGAATCTGTGGTCGAACAAGTACCCCCATCATTTAACGTCTTCGCCACCAATTTGGTTGGAGTCTTGTATCACTACCAGCCAATCCAGGTAATCGAGGTGGAACCCGAACCCCAGAGGAACGTGGATCTTGTTGCAATTTACACTGACCTGAGCTCTCTGTTCATGGGATCAACGATTGACGAACCCAAAGTTGAGATGCAGCCAGAATTCTATGATTTGATGGGAGAACTCAAGAACATTTTCGCCCAGTACGAACTGGAAGAGGAAGAGGGTGGTCCTTACAAGGAGGGTCCAGAGGCCCATCAGGAGTTGAAAAAGTTGGTTGACAGCATCATGGTAACTCCAGGGGTGGTTCCAGCGTCTGCTTCCAGTCACAAACAATCGCATGAAGTAAATGTGGACGTGCACAAAACTCCGACGTTTCACAAAGTGAAAGCAAATTCTAAGAGCTCAACCGCGCATCATTTTACCCACATAAACGCTCCAAAAGTGCCAGCAGATTTCACAGTTCTCGGAAAGATCTTGGACAGCAAAGCAAAGGAGCAAGCAGAATTGGAAAAACGACAGAATGAGAAAAACTAACGAGCTATTATTGATGTACTGAAAACTAAGATATCTGAATGGAGGGTTTGAAGATTCGGAGGTGGAGGTTTAAAAATGATAAAAAAATTAAATGAAAATAAATAATTTCTGAATTCTATTATTGGGCTGGTTCCTATACATTGGACTTGTGACAGATGAGAAGTTTCTTCGGCCAGGTAGGCGGTGATTCAGTTACATGCACTAATTCACCCAACAGGAAAATCATATTACTCAAATTTCGGACTCACATTTTTTACGAAAATTACATCACTGGTAAATGAAAATCAGGACTGCCTGAGGATGCGAATTTAGAACACCTAATTCTTGCACAGGAGCATTTTTCAATAGTATTGTTTTCCCGAAGATAAGATTTAACAATAGCCAAATATACGGCTACGTACGTCATGCCCAATGCAATTTTATAGTTTTGTTCAATAATCCGACAACAAATTAGCGGTCGCTATTACACGTATTTTTTAATATACTTTTTGGTATTGTTTCAGCGGCCTGTGGGAATTGATATGAAACTATCACAACCAAATATTGGAATAAGTTCTCCGCTTCAACATGTTATATCATAACTGTAATACATGTCTGTCAACTTCACTGCTATTTTGTCGCCGAATTATTCAACGAGAATATCAAAGTTCATTGGGTTTTATGGCATTGCTTAAATTGTCTTATAACTTTTTATGGGAACTAAATATAATAATAAATTAATAAATTTTATCCAATTTCTTGGCTGAAATTTTTGCTAGTTTTTAATATTCAGCGTTCTTTTAATCAAATTTTGTTAAGTCCGCTTTGTTGATATTTACCAGATTAACCCACCTTAAAACTACTGCACAATCATAGTTAACTCCAAAGAGGTCTAGTTGTACTTGCGCTATATTGAGTTAATTTTCCAAAATGCATCATTGTTTTTGATATTTTGACATTTTTTGTCAAATTATCCCCATCCATAATATTCACATAAGTTACGTGCTCCTAAGGTTCCTAAAAGCAAGGCTATTTTAGTCTAATCATTGTTTTTTTTACGCTCCAAAAATAATTGGGATTGTAGTTAGTCGCTGTCCTTTTAAAAACTTTTTGAATATTATGGCTTTTTGTAGAGTTTAAAATTCAGCATAGGTGGTTCCCGGTTCTTAGCCTCTAAATTCCAACAAGTTTTGAAAATAATTCATAAGTATTGTTTTTCTCTAAGTTAGCCCTCTAGGCGACTTTAATTCTCTTAAAGACCTGCCCTAACTAACATATAAAGAAAAACGGGCAAAATCCTATTTTGAGAAAAAGTGTTACACCAGCTAACTTCTAGTACTTATGCCTACTGAGAAAATTATCAAAAACAAGCGGAAATCTAACTACGCACTCTCTGTCATACCAACAGAAAGGAGAGACTTCACTTACAAAAATAAATTGAAGAGAAGCTCTGAAAATGTACAAAAATCAAGCGGTATATATACTCCGCAAAAGTAAACAATATAGATATAATCATGTCTGGTTTTTTGTTAGAAACTAAACTTATGTGAAAAGTTCCCAAACAATCACATGGTTGAAGAGCTGAGAAATCTTAAGTTTCTTTAAAGGTTCTAAATCCGTTCAGTTTAGACAAATTCATTACTCAATACTAATCAAATTCAATATTTGTTCAATAAACCACGTATACAGTTCTAACTAACTTAGCCATTATTCTTTCAATAATGAAATAACCCAAGGTTAGTACTTTGCTATAATTTCTGAAGTTTTCTTAATTTTCTTAAGATATCTTGAGATAGAAATTCCATCACTACACCACCCTCTCGGACTTAAATATTCTCCCCTATAGCTACGAAAACATAAAGTACAAGAAATAGACATGAACAAAAATTATACACTGTGGTTTAGAATAATTTGGAACACAGTTGTTCCGGTATTTTCTCTCCGTGTGTCTAAACTTTCCAATGGTCAACAATCTACAGAACTCCAAATGTTTCAACGCATTGCCCAATCAAAGTCTTAGACTCTCGACAGCACAACGTTGTTCCTTTGTGCATTATAATTCTCCGGAACGGTTCAACTCATTGGGTCACAGCTCACATTTGGGAACTCTCCAAATGCGCCTAAGAGTGCAATGAACTCCCTTTCAGTGGTGAGTGTCTGTTGTTCTGGTTCTTGATTGAAGATGATTCTGACGATCTCTGAAGATGATTCTGAAGTTGAATGGGGTCGTAGATATATGGTGAGCACCTGTTCTGCCTTGCGTTGAACCACATCGCCACTTTGTTTTATCCTTCGCTGTTAACAGCCAATGCATTGCATGTGTTGGTAAGCAAACAGAGTTAGCGGCGCACCAGCCACTACAAAATTGCTTTGAATGTTGTCAACGTGCAAGAAAGAAAATAAATCTCCTTGAAAAAATCTAACAGTATCAGCGTACACAAAATCAGATTCGAACTTGTTTTAGTGCAGGACTAAATAAAGAAAAACTAAATTTTGCGGACCCAAGTACCTATTTTGCGATATATCTTCTTTAAGAATCTAGTTACTTAATAATTATAACCTATTAGCGGAGTGATCTCTGTAAAACCATCTATGTTTTCTAGGGTAGCTATACTGTATTCTGAACTAAGTACAAACTCTAACTTATACATACAAATGAAACATTTTACATACAAATAAAGACTGCAAACTTACAAGAGAACTTATTCCTGGCTAAATCAAAGCTGGTACCGATGAAAGTGTATTCTCGTTTACACAAACTCTATCGAATAATCCTAAGAACTGAGAAAAATTGAAACAAAGGGAACACTAATGCTGTTGAGAGTAACGAAGATATTTAGCAGTTAATATAGAATCAAGAAACTGGGTCGATAAAAACTACTCTATTTAAAACG
This sequence comes from Convolutriloba macropyga, assembly GCF_964194025.1. Lineage (NCBI taxonomy): Eukaryota > Metazoa > Xenacoelomorpha > Acoela > Convolutidae > Convolutriloba > Convolutriloba macropyga. The sequence continues at coordinate 6,253,919 of NC_134477.1, forward strand.
TTCATATTAAAAGCGGTCAAAGATTCGCCCTTTGGATCATCTTGCCCGGACATCTATCGTTTTTCGGGGCGGTTAACCGATTATATCAGTCGATGATCGATGACTGATATAAACAGGGAATCTAGGCTTTTGCTATGATGACAATTTTTAGATCAAGTCTTGAACACTTTTACTCATCACTGAAAAGCACAGGAAAAGAGTAAGAAAACAAAATAAGACTATATGCGACACACAACTCATTTGTTCGTTAAAAAAACTAACAATAATCTTAACATCTCTCTCTTTCAGTAATCCTTCTCTAATCCATTAATCCCATCTCTGTCGCCAATATAAAGTTTAAAGTCCAGCTAAGGCGGTTCGTGGGCCTTAGCCTCTAAATTACAACAAGTTTTAAAAATAATTCCTAAATATTGTTTTTCCCTAAATTAGTCATCTAGGTGACTTTATTTCTCTTATAGACCTTCTGCCCCAACTAACTTATCAAGAAAAAGGCGCATAATCCTATACTTAGAAAAAGTTAACTTCACTAGCTAATTTCTGATACTTATGCCTACTGAGAAAGTTATACCAGAAACAAGCCGAAATTTAACTTCAAACTCACTTCAGTTACAAAATTAAATTGAAACTTCAGTGAGACTTCAGTTACAAATTGAAATTGAAAAGAAGCTCTGAATATCTACAAAAATCAAGCGGTATATATACTCCGCAAAAGTAAACAATAGAGATATAATCATGTCCGCACTCTTTTTAGAAACTAAGTTTATGTGAAAAGTTCCAAAACAATCACATGGTTGAAATAAGTTTATCCCCAATTTGGTAAGTAAGCTCTAATTGGAGCTAAGAAATCTTAAGTTGCATTAAAGGTTCTAAATCCGTTCAGTTTAGACAAAGTCAGAGCTATCAATACTACTCAAAGTCAATATTTGTTCAAAAAACCGATTATACAGTTCTAACTTACTAAGCCATTCTTCTTTTATTATAATTTAATTCAAAACTTCTGAGAAATAACCCAAGGTTAGTATTTTGCTATAATTTCTTAAGTTTTCTTAATTTTCTTAAGATATCTTAAGAGAGAAATTCCATTTCTACACTTTTCATTCTAATTACAGAATAGAAAAATTCAAACAAAGTCTTACAAATGACAGGACTATTGGCTTTCTAAGGAGTTCCTAGTGAACCTATTGAGTTTTTTAGTCAAAAACTTATGGTCGTCTTGACTTTTGACGAGTACTTGTTTTCAAAAAACAATAGATTAATGAGTTTAAATATTTTTTACTCTTTTTTGGGCAACTTGTACCTTAAAGTTGGCAAAGCCAGGCCGGCGTTTCATTTTTCATTGAATAGATTATGGTCTTAACGGCTTTGACACTGTCTTGTAGCAGAATTTAATGGCGTTTTTATTTTTGTCTCTTTGTCGTTTTTCGTTGTAGTCTCATGATAAATTCCGGATATTTGCAAATTTTAGCGGCTTCAAATGGATCTAAAAACAAACATATTTACTGATTTAAACTGATGGTTAAAGTTTTTCATAACTTTAAAATCAATTATTTAAAAAAGTTGTCGTGTTTTGTAAAATTGCTGTTTGTTTTTGTCTACATTGGTTTTTGTTACCTGGTGGCATTAATTACAGGTCAGATTTCTCAATTTTGGTGTTACAGAAAGGCACAATTGAACATATCTAATCTTTTGAGTGCATTGCTTATTGTTTTAACGGCTTGGCCACCTGTATCGCAAAAATTATTTTTATGTTTTTATTTTCGTCTATTTGTTGTTCTTTTTCCAGACATCTGAAATATCCTGAATAATGACAGATCTCAATAGCTTTGTTTTTGGAGAAATAAGTGAACCTATTTCATGATTTCATTTGACGGCTAATGTTTTTTAAGTGAAAACTAATTGCTTTCGAAGATCATATGTTTTAACTTTGCCGATTTTATTCTTTTTTGTACTTGTTACTTACATTCTTTATTCAGAAATCACGTATCACATTATTTGAATCAGTGAAGGCTCAATTGATTATATCTTTTTGTCTGTATTTGTTTTTTTTTGTAGACCTTCGACATAATTCTGGATAATGACAACTTTCAATATCTAGTTATGAATATATGAATACATATAGATCTTTTTGGAGAGTTCAATCGATAACTAATGGTTTCCATTATTTGAAATAACTTGTTTTCAAAAACTTAATAAATAAGCAATTAGACTTACCATTAATTCTTAGTTTGATATTTCAAGAGAAAATAGAAAATACACAATCGCTTCTCAGTTTTCTGAATTTCTTGTCTTTATAAAATATCCAATCCGATTGAGTATGCACTCAAAAATCTAAAAGAATCTGTTATTATCAAATAAGAAAACTTTTTTTACTCAAAGTAGAAGTATGAATGCAAGTTTTCCAGTTTTTATGTAATTTAAAAAGTTTTTTTTAAAGTCATACATAACTTGGTGATTTTTATAAAAATTAGCTCAAGCAGGGGAATTCTATACGTTTAATTATTGATCACTTTTGGAATCAACTGCTGGAATGAAGTTTTAAAGTAAACTGATAATGATTTAAGGAGAAAAGAGTTAATATTAAAACAATTTCCCACGCTTGAGCAATTGTTTTTTTCTGCTTTTAAGCTTTTCTTACTTTTATCTAGTATTTTTTGGAACTTAAAAAATTTGAAGCTTACAGCTTTTTTCTACATTTTGCCCGTTTTCCAAAAAAAAATCACTTCAAAAAAATCTAGAATTGTTTTTTTATTATTTCAATTAAAAAATATTAAATACTCGTTTAATGTTCGGTTGTTCCTGTTTTTGTGTTTATTCAGGATTCAATTATGTAAAACGGTCCATTATTTCAGTAACTAAGAATCTTGCAGCTGTAAGCTTCAGTGAATTTAGTTGCAGAGTTTCATAAGACTTAAAAATGTTCTTACTGTCATCTTCATCCAATGTGAAAGTGTGCTGACATCTCCAGCACTATTTATAATGGTTGTAATCTATAATCACGGGAAAATCAACAACAAAAAATTTATCCAACGTCATTTGACCTATCAGAGACAATCAGGGGATATAATGTTGCAAAATTGACTTCCTCAAAAAGATTTTTTATTTGTTCTTATGTCGAAAGTTTCTTTAAAAAAAATTCAACTGATTCAGAGTACTTGACTTAATTTATCATAGAAAACGAATTACTTTACTGTTTTTAGGCTGTTTGCCTTAGCTCAATGAGCGAGTATTTAGAAGGCTTAGTATTGAAATTTGTTAGCTATTTCAGGAAGCCGGGCAATTATTCTGGAATTATTTTAAATCTGTTCATTCCTTTACTCATTATGTTGAGAATAATCTCTATATTTTTTTGTACTTGGTAGTTTCACATGTGTTCATGGTGTATACAATTTAATCAATTCAAATTCGAAACGTTATTTCAAAAGGTCTAGTGTATTTTTCAATTTAGTTTAATAGTTCAAATGAGAAAAATATATTTTTTTTTATTTTTTTTTCTCATATCTCAATAAGTCATTTTCTGTTTTCGCTTCATCGCAAACATTAAATAAATTGAATAGAAATGTCTGAATTGGTTCTTGAGAGCAAAAGACGGCTGAGACAGAGAGAAAATTTCTTTTTCTAGTTTTTTGTCTCGCGAGAACTTAACTTTTAAATGAAAGTTGTTACTAAAAAGTTTAAATTGAATTTTCCAATTTTTTAAAAATCAAAGTAGAAGTAACTTTCATCTTCTTTCAGTGTGAAAATGTGCTGACATCTCCACTACTATTTATATCGGTTGAAAGTTTTTATCACCTGAACGTCAACAAAAAACTTATTATCAAACAGAAACAATCAACGGAATATATTCTTGAAAAATTGACTGTTCTCAAAAAGTTTCATTGTTTGTTCATATGTCGACTCTCCTATATTTGAGTAACTCTGTTAACTCTCCGTCAAGTCGATTTTCATAAAAAGCAGGATAAACTTTTTAAGTTTGTCTTAAATGCTCCTAAAATAAAAAATAACTTCAACTGATACAGACAGTTCGACTTAATTTTTCGTAGCAAATGAATTATCGTACTGTTTTAGGGCTGTTTGCCTTAGATCAATCAGCAAATAATTTAGAGGGCATACTATTCAAATTTGTTAGTTAATTCAGGAAGCCAACAACTTTTTCCCGGATTATTCCAAATCTGTTGTTTCTTTTACTCATGTTGACAAACCACTTTTGTTTTTTTTGTACTTGGTCGTCTCACATGTGTTCGTGTGTATACAGTTTAATCATTTTAAATTAGAATCGCTATTTCAAAAATTTTGGTGTATTTTTTCAAACTAGTTTTATAAATGAAAGGAGAAAGATTATTTTTTGATTTTTTTCTCATATCTGTTTAAGTCATTTTCGTGTTTTCGCTATATCGGAAACATAATAGTTAAAACGAATACTTATGTCGGAATTGGTTATTAAGAGTAAAAGAACGGCTGAAAAATCGAAATAATTTCTTTTTCCAATTTTTTGTCTTGCTAGAACTTGTCTTTTAAAAGAAAGTAAGAAAGTTATTTTTATTTTGAAGTTTTATTTGAATTTTCCAACTTTTCTTCTTAAAAACGGATCTTTTTCAACTGGTAAATTGTTAGTGAATTCAGGAAGCCAGCAACTTATTCACGAATTTTTCCAAATCTGTTGTTTCTTTTACTCATTATGTTGAAAAAAATCTCTATTTTCGTTTTTTTTTCTACTTGGTGGTTTTACATGTTTCCGTGTGTGTACAGTTTAATCAATTCAAATTAGAGACGTTGTTTCAAAATTTTTAGTGCATTTTTCAAACTAATTTTATAATTGAAAGGAGAAAGATTTTTTTAAATTTTTTTCTTGTATCTGTTTAAGTCATTTTCTGTTTTTGCTACATCGGAAACATAATAATTAAATTGAATACAGACGTCGGAATTGGTTAATAAGAGTAAAAGAAATGCTGAAAAGCAGAAATAATTTCTTTTTCCAGTTTTTTTGTCTTGCTAGTACTTGTTTTTCAAAAGAAAGTTATTTTTATGATGCAGTTTTATTATCAAACAGAAACAATCAAGAGAATATTTTGTTGAAAAATTGACTGTTCCTCAAAAGGTTTTATTATTTGTTCATATGTCGACCCTCCTGTATTTGAGTAACTCTGCTAACTCTCCGTCAAGTCGATTTTTATAAAAAGCAGGATACACTTTTTAAGTTTGTCTGAAATGCTCCTAAAATAAAAAAAAACTTCAACTGATTCAGACAGTTCGACTTAATTTTTCATAGCAAATGAATTATCGTACTGTTTTAGGGCTGTTTGCATCAGCTCAATCAGCAAATAATTTAGAGGGCATACTATTCAAATTTGTTAGTTAATTCAGGAAGCCAGCTAATTCCGGGATTATTCCAAATCTGTTGTTTTGTTTTACTCATTATGTTGACAAAGATCTAATTTGTTTTTTTTGTACTTGGTCGTTTCACATGTGTCCGTGTTTATACAGTTTAATCAGTTCAAACTAGAGATGCTATTTCAAAAGTTTTGGTGTACTTTTTCAAAATAGTTTTATAATTGAAAGGAGAAAGATAATTTTTTTTTAATTTTTTTTATCTAACATCTGGTTCAGTCATTTTTTGTTTTCTCTACATCGGAAACATAATAATTTAAACGAATACAAATGTCGGAACTGGTCAATAAGAATAAAAGAACGGCTGGGAAACATAAATTTTTTCTTCCAGTTTTTGTCCTGCTAGAACTTGTCTTTTAAAAGAAAGTTATTGTCATTACAAAGTTATATCTGATTTTTACATCCTTTTTTTCTTAAAAACCGATCTTTTTCAACTAGCAACAGTGTATATTTTACAGAGGCCGTGTAAACGTGTTAACCAAATATGTTAAGTTATTTTCTTTTTACGTGATTTGAGCCCTACCCAATGCAAATTTCATTCTTCCAACTATGCAAAGAAATTTTCAAGGAAAATTTTTCAGACGGAACGGTCAAAATTTCTGGAAGACGCGAAAGAAAAACTACCTGGCAGATCGTAAGAGATAGTGATACTTTTGCTTTTTTTCCAAATGAACTTTTATTTGCAGCTGTAAGCTTCAGTGAATTTAGTTGCAGAGTTCTATAAGACTTTAAAATGTTCCAACTGTCATCTTCATTCAGTGTGAAAATTAGCTGATACCTCCACCACTATTTATATTGTTTGAAAGTTTTAATCACCTGAACGTCAACAAAAAACTTATTATCAAACAGAAACAATCAAGAGAAAATTTTGTTGAAAAATTGACTGTTCCTCAAAAGGTTTTATTATTTGTTCATATGTCGACCCTCCTGTATTTGAGTAACTCTGCTAACTCTCCGTCAAGTCGATTTTTATAAAAAGCAGGATACACTTTTTAAGTTTGTCTTAAATGCTCCTGAAATAAAAAAAACTTCAACTGATTCAGACAGTTCGACTTAATTTTTCATAGCAAATGAATTATCGTACTGTTTTAGGGCTGTTTGCATCAGCTCAATCAGCAAATAATTTAGAGGGCATACTATTCAAATTTGTTAGTTAATTCAGGAAGCCAGCAACTTATTCCGTGATTATTCCAAATCTGTTGTTTTGTTTTACTCATTATGTTGACTAAGATCTAATTTGTTTTTTTTTGTGCTTGGTCGTTTCACATGTGTCCGTGTGTATACAGTTTAATCAATTGAAATTAGATATGCTATTTCAAAAGTTTTGGTGTACTTTTTCAAAATAGTTTTATAATTGAAAGGAGAAAGATAAATGTTTTTTTTTAAATTTTTTTATTCTCACATCTGGTTCAGTCATTTTTTGTTTTCTCTACATCGGAAACATAAAAATTTAAATGAATACAAATGTCAGAATTGGTTAATAAGAGTGAAGGAACGGCTGAGAAACAGAAATATTTTCTTCCAGTTTTTGTCCTGCTAGAACTTGTCTTTTAAAAGAAAGTTATTGTTATTACAAAGTTATATCTGATTTTTACATCCTTTTTTCTAAAAAACGGATCTTTTGCAACTAGCAACACTGTATATTTTACAGAGGCCGTGTAAACCTGTTAACCAATTATGTTAAGTTATTTTCTTTTTACGTGATTTGAGCCCTACCCAATGCAAATTTCATTCTTCCAACTATGCAAAGAAATTTTCAAGGAAAATTTTTGAGCCGGAACGGTCAAAAGTTCTGGAAGACACGAATGAAAAACTACCTGGCAGATCGTAAGATATAGTGATACTTTCGCTTTTTTTTCAAAATGAACTTTCAACCCCTCTCATCCCAACCAATAAAAAGGGATTTACCCACAATGGAGCATGGATGGCTCTTCTACTCTACTACGCCCTCCCGCGATGACGCTTCTTTTTGACGCGGTCTTGATTGCGATAAAAGGTGTATACAGTTTTAATTAGAAGGCTGTCTCGATCTGTACGTGGAACAGAATGTCACACAACCGCTTTGAAAAACATGCATCATATCAACATAGCTGAATTACACAAACGTTTACCTTAACCGTAAACGTTTGCCCTTGTGTTTCAGCAATAATCGGGAAAAGGGCAACTAAATTATAAATCACGAAAAACTACCGAGTAAACGTCAATTGCGAAGAGGTACTCTACTTTCGGCTAATTTGTTTTCGAAAACAGCAAATAGTAGAGCGTTAAAGATACTAACATTAAACGTTTAAGTCTCAATTTTCAGTGCCTTGTCGTTTTCATTTTTTGCTTGATCCGTTTTTCAAGACGTCACTTATAATTTTAAACAGTTTTTAATAAATGTTTGTTCCGACCCCTCTTGAGGGGGGAGGAACTATATACCCAAATGGGTTTTTTTTGTTCAGTCAATTTTTGGCCGATCGATATTCATCGTAGAGAATTGAGACTGGTATCATTAGAAAGCTTGTCCAGCGTAGAATATGGAATTAAAAAGATGTTCGTTTTTGACAGGGATATATCGAGGTTTTAAACTTTCGAGAAAATAGAGTGAATTCCGTTGATTTCATTCACCTTTCATTCACCTTTAAATATTTCACAAAATTCCGATTTTTTCATCAAAAACAGCACGACATAAGTTTCTTTAGCCCACTCTGATTAAATGTACAGGAAGTGCACACCCAAACACCACTAACACAATCTTTGTAGACTGAAAAAGAGACTAATTCCACTTCAACTTCCGTTGAGAGTGCTCTGTAAATAAAACTTTGCCGTTTTTTGCTAACTTTATTCGTTGAATATCAAAAACGCAGTATTTATTTTTGATTTTTTAACTTACAAAATATCTATATCAATAATATTCCTAAAATTAAGTTTTCCTAATGGACAATCAGCATTAGCAGGACTAGTTCTGTACCAATTTTGGACCGTTACCATCCAAAAATAATTCGGATTGTCGTCAGTCGCTTTTTTATAAAAAAAAAAAAAACTTCGATCTTTTTTATATTAATTAAATAATAGAACCATTCAAATCAAAGCTCACTAATGATAGATTGTATTGGCTTCCTAATTAACTCGAAATTATTTTATCTAAATAATTGCTTGAAAGCTTATGGTCAGTTTGACTTTTAAAATATTTGATTTTTAAATAAAAAATGGCTTATTGAACTTTTCCTCCATTTTTCTCTTAATTTGGTCATTTTGTAGCTTAGTGTCAGCAATCAAAGAGTACTCCTTCTTTCTGCTGAATTCAAATTTAGTCTTTATTGCGGTTTTACGCCTCAAGTTAGGGTGTTCTGGCTTTGATACTACTAGATTTCACAATTTTTTTAAAAAATTTTTAGGTATTTGCCCATTTTTCATGTTTTCTAGTTTTGTCAAATTATCACGTTATTGTCAGTTCATATATCACATTTTTCGCTTTCAAAATAACGCACAATTAAAAGTATTTAAATCTTTAAAGATAAAGATTGTGGTTCTTTACCGCTTCGACAGTACTTTCTCGAAAAATTTAATTAAATTTTTTAATTGTGTCTTTAACTGTCGTTTTTACTTTGTCTTTTTAGTCGTATTTAATTTCCTGTACCTTGACCCGGTTTGATTGGATTTTCCTAGAAGAGTGAATGAGCCGATGTTCTGATATTAGAAGATAGATAATGGCTCTCATTACTTTGAAAACAATTGTTTTCCAAAAATGAAAAAAAAACATTTCACTTCCCAATTTTGTTCCTTTTATTGTCTGTTTGATACCTGGTCTCGTTAATTAATGGTTAAAGATGACATTATTGTTGTCAAGGGAAGGTTTCAAAAGGGATTGGTGTCACAAAATCTAATGTTTTTAAAGAATCCGTTATGACTTTACTGGCTTCGACACGGTATTTTCACAAAAAAAAAGTAACTTAATATTTGATTTTTGTCATATTTGACGTTCTTTTTGTGGACGTAAGACTCGTTCTGGATAATTGCAGGTCTCAAGGTTTTCCCCTTGAAAGAACCTATTCATTTTTTTCATTTTGTAATTAATTGCTTTCATGTCTTTGGAAATAAATTTTTTTCGATAAAAACAAGTTTTACATATTCTTGCTTTTTTTTCTTTTTGGTCTAATTGTTACCTAGTTTCATTAATGAGAGGTCGCATAATACATTTCAAAGCAAGCTGTCAAAAGGGTTTGGTGTCACAAAGCTTAATGTTTTAAGAGAATTCGTTTTGATTTTATTGGCTTCCACACGGGTTTTTCACAAAAAAAGTAAATGAGTTTTTGATTTTTGTCATTTTTGACGTCTTTTGTAGACGTAAGACATATTCTGGATAATTGCAGGACTCAAGGGCTTTCTTTGGAAGAATGGTTGCAATTATTCAAATTTTTCATTTTGTAATTAATGGCTTTTATGTCTTTGGAAATAATTTTTTTTCGAAAAAAAAACAAGTATTACATAATTTTGCATTTTTCTTTTTTGTCTAATTGTTGCTTATTTTCAATAATGAGCGGCCAGATAATACATTGTCGGTGTTCGACGAAGGTGCAAACAAACATATTTTGGGTGCCAAAGTATGGCTTTACGGCTTCCAAAGCATTTTCTGGCAAGTTTTAATTGATTTTTAGTTTGTTGTTCTTTTTGTAACTGCATCAAAAAAATAAAATACCAAGAGTTCTTAATTCCCTTTTATGTGAAGCATTGGTAATTGTAAACGATATGGGATATTTTAGTTGAATCCTAATGGTTTTCATTACTTTGAAATTAATTTTTTTTAAAAAAAAAATTCAGCGAATTTTCTAACTTTAAAGTTTCTGTTCTTTTTTGTCTAATTGTTACCAAGCTTTATTATGAACTGGTGAATAACCATTTTTTGCTGGTGAATTAGAAGTTGTTTTGTTTATTTTCAGTTTTATCTGACGCTATTTTGACTTTGTTATTAAGTTTTGTTTTTTAAAACGGACATAAATTTTTTTTTATGTAATTAATGTTTGTTGTTATTGTTTGATTTTGCCGTTCGTCTTCGCTCGTTTTCTTAATATCGGCATATCTCATCAATCTAATGCATCATTTTTTACTCCACTGAGTTATTTGCTTTGGAGGCTATCTTTTCGATCATACAAGTCTTTTTTGAAAAATACTTGAATTTGGGGGTTGGAACCTTATGTGCGATCGCACATTACCGAGCCGCCTTGTTTGACATCAATTTCATTGATTCAAAATTCGAAAATAAATTTCGATACCGTTTTGTTCGCAAGCAATTCATTGAGATCAAAATCACCGCCAAAAATGGCTGTGGCAATTTCAACACCTTTAATACAACTATGATGCTTCATCATGATGATCAAAATGAAACCAAAGAACATGCAAAAATAACTTGCGGAAGTTTTTTCAAACAGCCGGTAATGAGAAAGTTTCCAGAAACGCTCTATTTTTAGCCATCAGATTTTGTTAAACGAGTGCAGCATTACTGTAAACTGAAGCAAATAGTTTTCGCATGATTAACCCAATTATTTTCTTTCGAAAAATCTTTTTGACGAAAAAGGCCGTCAGGTCAGGAATAAGAATTCGGTTAACTGACAATAAGACAGAGGTGGCTACATGATGAATTCGATTGGAAGTAGCTTTTGGTTCTCAATAAAGCAAAAGAACCAAAACTATCAATATAATCAACCTTGCAAAGTATAATCAAAGGTCAAATATAGTTTTCTAGAGATTTGTAATCGTTGTAATCAAAGTGTTCCGAGTTTTTTTTAAAAAAAAAACAGATATTTCAGGTAATTGATCAAATTTTGGTTTCCTAAATAATCACAGAATATATGCATTGAAAAATAAGCGACAAAGTACCTACGGAGACAACAGATTAAGGATAAACCAGCAACTTTACTAAAAATTGAAAACGAGTTATTGATGCATTTCTGGAACCGAGTAATGGAACTTTATTAAAACAATACAGAATTCTGACACGTTAACAGAGAAAAGTCTCAGAACGAGTAAATCAATCTATTCATAAAAATAATTTGATACAGAGTAACAAATGTGACACAAAGTAGAAGGGAAACTCAAAATTATATATTAATTATGTGAAAAAAAACTATTCACAGCTATATGTAGCAACAATATGCTTCAATGTGAAAAAAGCTCCTTTTAAACTTTATCAAAACCGAAGCAAACTCTAACAAATGACTAATGTAAACAAGAAGTTTTCAAACTGATGCAATCTTTGTGAAAAAAATTGGTCTCTATTTTTTCCAGTGATCTCCTTATTGCTGGATATTTTCTTAATTCCAAACAACCAAATGGCATGTAATTCTCATATTTTCTTTAAAAGATGTAGGAACAATTGACGACATGTGAAATGCGCAATTGATGATAAAATTTTCTTTGATGAAATTTATTTCTTAGCTTCAGAAGTTCAATTAAATTAATATATATTCACTAATTTTTTGATAAGCTAAACAGAAATACAGTCTTAAAAAACTTGCAGGGGAAGGTGAAACTTGTGTCCAGTACTGGAGTTGGCGACCAGCACCTTTCTGCTAGCCTAGTTTACTTACCGTTACTGTATAAACTCAATCTCCAAAATTAGGGAATCTCTTATAATACATTCGATAATTTTCTTTTTTCGTTCTTCAAGCCTTCAGCTATCTATCCATGTTTACGTTGAGCAAGTGTAGCTTGCTCAACGTAAACTTAGTTTTTCTCAACCTAACAGCGTCGATGTTCATTTCTCTCACGATTTTAGGGAACTTATATCAACAATTGTATTTCACTTAAGAAACCTTAGTTTTGGTTCGACGGCAATACATGCTCAACTTATGGTTGGGTTGTTCATAAGACGCTTTAGCGTCTCAGCAATATTTCATGTGAGACTGTGTTTTGGATAATTAATCAAATTTCAATCCAGTTGTTTTAACTGTTTCTGCGACCGTACTTACTCCAGAATTTGATATTATGGATTACATTATACCCTCGTCTGTACAAACAAAACCGTCTGATCGAAGGTCGCTTTGGTCTGGCTACTTAGCTTGCCGTGGTAGGAAAAAAAGGAAATTGTGTTCTTTCTTTGCTGTCACTCAAAAGAAACAATTAACATTGTCTGCCAACTCTAAAGTTTTAAGTCTTTGGATCCTTTTCAATCGACGTTGAGCAACTGCAGACCCGATTGTGAGAGTCGGAATTTCAATCATGTCGCAAAAACACCACTTAGAAGTAATTTAATAATTTCTACATAAATTCTATCATAGATTTTCTGATACGATCATCATTGAACGAGGCCTGAAAATAGAGTTATGAAATTTAATATTTATCAAATTTAGTGTCATATAGAAACTGTGCAGTAATAGACCATTTCGTGTTTGCGTTCCCCTGTAGATTGCATCTGCTACACGGTAAAAGTTCAATTATTTTCAAGTATGTTTCGTAATTAAGTTCTTGTTCTATTTTACTCTATAATTTTTTCAGCGAGAATGATATATGATTAATTGAGATACCTATGTCCTAAGATTTTTCAATATGAATTTTTATTGAGCATCATATGAGATCTTGCACGATCATTTTTATTAGCTTCAAAAGCTACTCTCAATTCTAAAATTAAGTTCTCATCCGTTGACTGTCAATCAGTTGAATGGAAAATGAACTCCGTAAACAGCCACTAACAAAGACAGCTGACTTACTTCACCATTGTCAAATAATTATTGTATCTGTCAATAACAACCATATTCTTCATCTCATTTAAAAAGTGATAACCTAATTGAACTTTGTTCATATGAATAGTTCTTCATTCTTTTTTGAGTGAAATTTTCACAATTTATTGATGTACAGCCAGTGTGTTTTGAGAAAAATGTTTTCTTTTGACTTATCTGTTTTTAATCAGCAATCAAAGGGAGGAAACTGTTCGGCTTCAATAAAAGTTTAGCTAATTTCCTACTAACGGTTTTTTTTCATAGTTACCCGGGTCGAAGAAAAATTGGAGAAATAAGTAAGATAAGCGGCGAAAAGTTTTTTTCCATCCAAGTTTTGCACATAATTTTGCGGTAAAATGCGGTGAAATTATGTAATTCCATAGCTAGAATAAACGATGAACGTACAAAAATTCACCATATTTCACCGCTAAAATATTTAATTTCACCGCTTACTACATATTACCGGCCTTTCACGGGTTCGAACCTAACCGCTTACATCCTGCATGCCAGCTACTTATTCTCTCACTGCGCCACCTCTCACTAAATATTTGTTTTAATTTAAATCAAATTTACTCTACTTTCTGTAAAACATGCGCGTTGAATTTTTGTAAGATTTGCATTTTTTAGCGGTGAAATTACATATTTTGGCGGTGAAAGGTGGTGACTTTTTGTAAGTTCTTCGCTTACTCTAGTGGTGAAATTAGATAAATTCACCGCTTAGAAAAAGTGTCAAAAAGATGTATGATTAGGGGGTAAATTTAGGGGGGTAAAATCTAACAATTCCTCCCTTACTCCCCAATACGCCTCTTAACTTAAATCGTATTACCCCCTTAAAATTACCCCCTAATCTTGCATCATTTTGAATCTTTTTTCTAAGTGATGAATTTGTGTAACTTCACCACTAAGTTAAGCTGTGAATGAGTGTAATTTCACTGTTAAACTTTGCGGTGAAATTATTTCACTGCTACCAGGGGATAAATTTCACCGCATTCACCGCCTGATTTATACAATTTCACCGCATTTGCGCTTATCTTAGATAATTTTAAAACTTTTTTAAACGTTCAATTTATGTAATTTCACCGCTAAACTCAGCGTTGAAATAATTTCACCGCTACCAGGGGATAATTTTTTTTCACCGCATTCGCAGCCTGATTTATATAATTTCACCGCATTCACCGCTTATCTTATAAAGTTTTCCACATTCACCGCTTCTCATGCATACTTTTTACTTTGAATGACGGTGAACCTCGACCCGGTTAGACGCTTTTAAAGAAGTTCAATTCAATACAACTCAAAGTGTATGAAAGTTTCTTTCTTGTTAGTAATTTAATTTGTCTGGCTTGAATTGATTTGCTAACCCGAGAAAAAGCAAATGGCACCAATCGTTAATTGAACTACTTTAATTGGGCTCATCTCTGCTGTCTAAGGAGTGTCAATCAACTGAATGAAAATTACAATGATCGACGATATCTTTATCAATAAAAAACTGATAAACAATTGATAAATATTTTATTGAACTAGTTTTTGTTTGCTTTCAGCGAGATTACTTTGGTGATTTAAACTGCATTAATAGAGGCGTTTTGAGGTACAGTTTCACTTGTCATTCATTTTTTGTTCAAATGATTGACAAAATAGAAAACTTTTCAGCTGCGAAGATATTTTTAGAAATCTTATTTGATTGCTATTTATTTTGTTTCTTACTGATGCTTCAATTCATTGTTTTGCACTAAAGAATAATTTCCGTTCAAAACAATTCAAAATGTCATTAGGTAATCCTAAATTTTTATTCAGTTATTTATTTTTTATCGGTTTTAATTGAGTTGTTCTAAGAAAAAAAAATGACGCAAATTGCTGACTTCATCATTAAAATAGTTATTGGAGGTTTGTTTCTAGATATTAATTTTTCGCTTATACCGAGGACTCCTAGAGCAAAACGAGAAATAGCGTTTGAAGAAGTTACTCCAGATTTGAAAATAATTGTTGAATCGGGTTACGTAATTGAAACTTTTGCAACCAAAAAGCACCTCAAATGCGCAACAAAATGCTTACAAAATCCAGAGTGCAAGTCATTTACTTACTGTAAAGACTTCTGTTTACTAAACAGCATAGGATTTGCAGAACTGCTACGGAACGAGTTTTACGCCAATTATATTTCAAATGCTGACAATTGCGATATTTTTGGTATGAAAAATCGGTTCGTCCCCGAATGCGTACAACTCGGCAAAGCTCGATCAATTCGCGAGGACTCAAATCCGAATTACTGTCAGTTAAACCGAAAACGGGTCGACGGTACTTTCTTAGAGCGGCATTATTTCAATGCCTCCGTTGAAAATTCAGTAGAATTCAGAGGTTTCATGACAAGAAAGTGTGTGACCGAAACTGCCCTAAATGGCGGGTACTGTAAAGAAGAAAATGAGACAAAGGCTGTTTGGGTAAAATGGTGGCATTATCGGACAGGGTTTACAGAATCTGTGGACTATTGTGACCAACTCGGTGGAATTTTGTATCCAGACTTGGACGGTGATGAAAAACAACTAGATTTTTTGAGGCGTTTTGGTGCAGGATTACGACCATCTTACTGGTTAGGAGTTGTCCCGGACGCAAAATGGTATCTGTGGCGAAATTTGAGGGGAGAGAAAATGACGCCAGACAGGATGCGTTGGACTTCCCTTGTTGATCAAGGAACGAATCGAGCTGCACAAATAGATAGACGTTTTCCATTTATACGGAACGCTGAATTACAACTTCTCGCCAGAACAGTTTGTCAGATGATTAAATAGAGAAAAATTTTATCAGAAAATTAAGATACATATGATTGAGTTAGGTTTCGTGAATATTTGGACTTTTGTAAGTATATAATTGGGTTATTTTTAATGTTACTTATTTTACTGATTTCACGAATTCGACACCAATTTCTGTCTTAATAAATAAAACTTTTTACTCAACTTAGTGTAGCCTAAAACTGTCTCTGATATGAATGGGTAATGTTCGCACTCTCCGTGATTGGTTTAAATTACGCTGTTTAATTTACAATGTTTGAATAATATTTGTTTCAGCTGAAATTAACCCTATCTTGAAATGTTTTATACGTAAAGTGTGAGTGTTATGCGAAAAAAAGGACTTAAGGTTTAATTATATAATGCGTGGAGAGATAGTTATAGATTGGTTGGGGTTAAAGTACCCATGTATAATTGATAAATACGTAGTACTCTCTAGGGTTGAAAGCGGAAACAAACAACACCAGCTGAGAGACTATGAGATGGAAGTATTCAGACTATGATTCGCGATGTTGCGAACTTTAAAGCCCATTTTTCGAAATTATGTGACTATGAGAGGGAATTAATCATACTATGATTCAATTTTTCTCGATTTTATGAACCGAAAAAGGGCGATTTAGGAAGATTTTGTGGGACTATGATTCGGTTGTGTCCGATTATGATTCGAATTTAGGCGTGCATATCAGACTTTTTTGCGACTATGATTCGTTGATGCCAGACCATGAGTTGATATAGTGCGACCAAAAAGTTCGGTCCAGATCGTGTACTTATCGTCTGGGAGAAGGCACCCCCCAGACAAAAAATTGTCGAATCATATTTCGACCACCTCACCCCGGGCTCATTTAATGGTAAGATTACTGGGGGATGTTATCAGTTTTGTATATGAAGAAAACTCTGAAATTGGAAAAAACATACACATTGCCATATTAGTTTCTACCATTTAGTGGACTATGTAAAATGAAGAAAGCGACGCTTAGATATCAATTTTAGTCAAAAGTAAAAGTTACCCGGGTCGAGGTTTGGCGGTGAATTTTCGTTAGAAATGCGGTGAAAAAAAATAATTTTCACCGCGTATTTTTTACATCTTTTTGCGGTGAATGCGGCGAATTATTTATTTTCAACGCGTTCTCAGTATTCTTACAGAAAAAAATCTTGCCTACACGGGTTCGAACCTCTGCCCTCCTGCTTGCCTTTAACTGCTAATTCCGCTGCGCCAACTGTCACTTACATCTTTGATATTTCTTGTGAATTTAAATCAGACTTAGTAGACGTTGGAAAGCAAATGCGGTGAATTTTTGAAAGAAATGCGGTGAATTTCGCGATGAATTTTTGTAAGAAATGCGATGAATATTTTTCACCGCATTGAACGCTTTCACCGCAGTTCTTACATTAATTTGCCACAAAAATTGATGCGGTAAATTTTTGTAAGAAGTGCGGTGAATTTTGCGTTGAATTTTTGTAAGAAATGCGGTGAATTGCGGTGAAATAATTATTGTCACCCCATTCACCGCAATCACAGCATTTCTTACAAAAAATCACCGCATTCACCGCCTTTCTTACAAAAATTTACCCAAAAACCCGGGTACTATTGACATTGCAAAACCTCTCTCTTTATATTAATTCTTCGTCTTTTTCGAAGCTATTTGAGCACACACAAAAATGTTAGTAGTAACGTATACACCATGGAAGATCGGGGGGGGGGGGGTTGTCATCCCATGTAAGAGATAGGGTTGTCCTGAGGACAACCCTACCTTTTGCATTGGGAAGGACAACCCAACCCGATACATGCGCTATGACAACCCAACGTTTTGGATGGGATAGGACAACCCAACCTTTTACATGCAGGGACAGCTCCCTTCCGGCCGAATTATTATCCAAACCTATTCCCCCTCCATTTCCCGCTTTTGAAGGAATTATTCGGTTTATGCCGAATTATTATCCAAACATTTCCCCCCTCCTTTGAGGGAATTATTTATTCTTATCAAAGAGTGAAATATTTAGACTTATCAGAAAGACTGGATATAAACTGTGAATTTACTGTAGAACCAAACCACGCAATTTGTTCAAATCTAGCAATTGAAATTTAGCTAAACAACACCAACTTGGGTTGAGAAATTGAACCAAAACTGAACACAAAATCTGTACAATCGAAAGGTTACAAATCACGATAAAAAGCGTTATTTCTGAAACCAGTGTTAAGCACGGGTAGGTTAGAGCTTTGAAATGGGTTTTGAACAAAAATTGAGCGATTTTTAACAAAAAATTACAACAAAATTAGCACGAAACGAAGGAAAAAATGCAAATAATTAAATGTTTTGAATTATCATAGGGAAAATATATACAAATGGGGATAAAATAGAGTAGGTTAAACAGTTTTAATTGGAATATAAGACATAAAACACAATCTTAACAGATAAAGCTGAACAGAAAAATAAGGCTGAAAATTGCTGTTTTTTATGTGCGTCGCCCCCTTTTACGCGGTGGTATTGCTTCTTCCTCCTCCGAATCGGTTATTTCTCTTCCGTCCTCAGATTCAACAGCTTCATAATCTATGAATGGACAATTGAGTGGAGATTCTTCGTCAATTACTGCCTCGAAATCGACATTATCCTCACTATCCAAGTCTGATTCGTTTATTATTCTGTTGAATCCGGGATCAGGTGGCTCCCAACTTTCAAGGGCAGGATCGGGTGGTTGACAACTTTCAATGGAGGCAGGGAGCGTGCTGTCCGACTCATTATCCGTTTCCCATTCTTCCCCAAAGAGATCTTCAATTTCATCTTGCGTCGGTGCATCCCACTCTGGATCACTTTCAAGATCAGTGGCTTCAATTGCGTCGGCATGACCGTACGGCAAAGTTTTAATACCGCCCTCAAGAATGAAACGTTTGTCATCGAAGGGACTCAGGGACAGTTTAATAATGGAAACAGTCTGTAGAACGTGACGGTCTGACACAATTCTTTTGTTCGGTGTTCGTAGTGTGGATGAGAGGAACAGAGCGTCTTTGTATTTCTGGTGCGTTAATTGTTCCCTGGCAGCTCTGGTAGCACCTTTTGCAGAGATTTTTCGGGAATCTAAATACAAAAAAGTTGCGAGAAGTTTTATCAATTTGTCCTCAGAAAGTTTTTCAAAGAAATGCTTGCTTGCTTCCCTTAAAGTTTAGTGTGATGTATGTGTGATAATGACTAACCATATTAACACCAAAGTTATAAATGAACATAAATCTGTTTTACCTGTTGAAGTTATGGAATATAACTTCGGCTTCAGCGAAACAAACTCGTCGATGAGTTTTCCGGCGAATTCATCTTTGTATTTGAGAACGACGAGTTTGTTGTTGTTGTTGAAAAGTTGATGCTCCTTAGGATAATTTGAGAAATCAAACTCCGACAAAATAGTGGGTTTTGCTGCTAATTCCTGGTAGAAATCCTCAGATCGAATTTTATATAAAAGACTGTCTGTGTCAGAATATAGCAGGCGACAATCAAAATGCGGCTTCATTATATTATAGTGAAACCTATACATTTGAAATTTAGCTAGTTCTAGAATTGTCGCGCCAACAATTGTTGGCTTATCCCAAAAGACTCTCTTTGGCTCGTGCGTGATAGCAGCTAAATTTTCGCCGAAAATTTCGAATGTCTTGAAGGTAAAGCGTGAGACATTCTGGAGCACTTGATCTGCATTCTGCGCTAAGGTAAGTTTCATTCTCCTTCTTTTTGACTCACAGGTTTTACCATAAGCGCTATTGTTCATTAGTTTGAACAAATTTTCTTCGAATTTGTTCCGCGCGGTCTGTCTTTTTTCCGTGTTTAATCTGATATAGGGCTCCATCCAGTTTTCTTGCGAGAATTGGAGCACGCGATGTACTCTGTCAACAGCCAGACCAAGTTGTACATAAAGTTGAAGATTCCGGTAATGGAGCGTGTACCGCTTTTTGTCCGTAACGGTTTGTAGTAACTTGGGGACAGATGACCGCGGCATGTTGACATTGAACTTCAACTCTCTCTGGTAAGTGCTCAACCACTCATCGGGTACTAGTTCTTTTGTTGGCGCGAGAGGGAAATCACGATGGAGGTCTCGTATATTGTGTGGGTACATCAAATCTACTTCAAGGATGTAACCTATGGGAGAATCTTTTGGTGTATTGAGTACCTGCTCGAGTGGGACTTCCACCAGCAAAAAGTCACCAACAGGTAGATGCTCTGTTTTCATGACGCCACCATACAAGTTGTTAGCATCTACCATGAAACCAAAAGTCGACTCGAGCGCACTGTCGTAATTCTCCATATACTTGTTGTTCGCCTTGAAGTAACGTTCATCGTACACCGATGCAAGACCTCCTCTAATCATATTTTCAACAATTTCCAGATGTTCTCGATTTGTCAACAATTGAATATTGGCCCGGCAAATTTTGAGAAATGCATCACCAGCGAGGTTTGAGGCACTGTAGTGATGTGCGCAGTCCAGTCCATATGTGTTCATACACAGTCTCCGAAACTCTTCAAACACGCATGCAAGCAAGAGTGTATCGCACTTCAGATATAAGTTATGATATCCTTCAAGGTTACAACATTGGAAAGTATCAAAAACAGTTTTTGCTTTTTGCAGTTCATCCTCTGTTATTTGCAATTTTCCATTGTCTAGGCTGTTTTTCCACTTTTCGAGTGGGGGAAGTTCTGTTTCTGCGAACTTTGAATGGTCAGACATGTACGAATAGGGGTATATTCCTTTCTCTTTAATCAAATTTAGAGCATCAGCTGACTGGTCACTATCGAACGTTGAATCGAAAATTGCGAAAGCCGAAGCGGGTAGGTTAGCAACTAACTTTTCTAAGGATGAAGTTAAAAACTTGAAAGAATCGATGAAACGTAAATATTCGTAAATTTTTCTGACTTTTCCATCTCTCCCCGTGACTGTTTTGATTAGGACACCGAACGTCATCGATATGTACTTCTCATCTGTAGATGGGATGACGTTTATTGTTGTTGATGGCTCAATTTCTCGAAGTGCCAAGCATACGTGATGAAGGTCGTAGTTAGCGATGTTGTGACCAATTACGGGAGTGAAATTGATTGTGCGTCTTATCCAGTTGCACTTTTCATGAGCAAAACCAAGGAAATCTCCGCGGTGGTGGCAATGGTCCAACACTTTTGTATCTTCGGGTCCGAAAGGTTCTTCACAAATCCAACACTCAATTGTACTACTTCGATTTGGCACTTGTTGTCCCAAATATATCGGAAAGCGTCTCTTTGAATAGTATACTTCTCGCGCCATCTCATGTAGTTTTTTAATAAAATTTGTCATGCAGTTTTCGGAGCTATCGATAACGAATTCTTTTGGTGTTGAAAAACCGTTCTCAATCAAAGTCAGAGCAAAACCGGAGGGTATGTGTTGTTCGATAACTTCAGTTGAAGATGCGTCCGGATTAGCTGGACAAGATGAGACTGGCATTAGAAACGACTCAAAGTCGAAGTAAATAGTGAATGGAGCAAACCATCGCGCCTTAAAATTTTTGAACCGGAAAGAATTTTTATCATCGCCGGGCATCTTTATTGTTGCTGGTGCATGGTTTCGACATGCATCATCGTGAACTTGATGTTGCTCTTCAGAGTGGGAAAAAGCAAAACAGTTCCTGCAAAGACGCAAATTGTTTGTGAACTGTTTTTCTTTCACAGTGCATACCAGTTTAATGAAATTATTGATCAGAACATAATGATGTACATCTTCGTTAAACAGGAGTAGAAGATCCATCGTTGGTGCAATGTTCTTGTTATTGGAGACGTACATAGGAAGGAGGTCTCCTTTTGAAAATTGAAACACGTTGACCTGCACGTCATTCATGATTTCGAACTGATGAATATCGTGAAAGCCCATTCGCATAGGAAACTCACCGCGGGGTTTGGTAGCCTCAGGTTTCTTGTATGTAGCCGGGTTAGTCAATTGTGTTCTAATGTCTCGTGAAGGGTCAGCTAAGTTGGGTCCGTGCAGTTCGTGGTACCAAGCGGTGAAGCAGTAGTTGAAACATTGGAAATCATCATGGTTGCGTATATTTAATAAAAAGCGTTGATTACGAAGACAGAGGGGCAGCTCAATAAAAGATGAACCACGTATTGGCAAAAATTTAGCGAATTTTAAATCAACCCACAGAATTTTTTGAAGAATCCAACCACTTTCATTAGATGCGAATACGAAGAGGACAGTGAGCATCTTTTCCACCATGTGAAAAAACGTTTCGTCAGACAATTGATGATGAACAGGTGTCGTTTCAGAATTGGCGTAGATATCAATGTCCGATGCTTCTCCGTTGTCGCGCGCTTCTTTATGAAGTGATAGTTTCGCACTGAATTGAACTTTTTGTGGACCTTCGTTCAATGTTTTTTGTTCTATAATGTCACTGATTTCATCTCTCTGAGCAGTCATGAAATCGAGAAGGCCAACGGTGTTGTTACTATCTACAATACGATAAGACTGGAGACTCTTTCTAAAGGCTGACTCTGTGAGGGTACCTCGTTGTTGTTGTTGTTGTCCCTGTTGATGAACAATTGGATTGACAACTCTCGAGTTGTCAAGAACAGGTAACACGTGTTGTTTTCTGATGTGTTCGTTAAACGAGTTTTTGTCGTTGAAAGCAAGATTACAATAATGACAAAGATTTGTAAATCTACCATGGCAGTCAGAGAGGTGAATTTGAATTTCAGATAATTGACGGCGGGTAACTGGACCAATTGAACAGCGGTATACGGGTATACCTTTCTAATCAGCATGAACAGTGCGTTCATGACGAGCACGGTTACTTTTGTTGCTGTAAACGTTGTCACAAAAGTTACACTTTTCTGGCATTTTCAAGATAAGTTTGAACAAACGGTTTCTCAATGCAAGAGTTCTCAAATATGGCTGATTTCAATCTGAGCTCACTGTTATGCTGTGCAAAGTTTGAAAGTTTGCGCGCGCAGGTTTGAATTTGAAATTAGCCAATCAAATTGAAGTAAATTTGAAAGCGCGCCAAAAATCAAATTCAAACTTAAAAATGACTATCACTCAGTCAAAGCAGAGACAGAAGTTAAACAACCAAAAAAATGGTTTAAAAAGCATGCAGATTGAACGTACCTTCCATTTTTATGGTTTTAATATAAAATTAAAAATAACTTTAGTAAAATTTGAAAATTTCGAAATTGATAAAGTTCTTGTTACATGTCGCGGAAGCATGCATGCTAAGGAGCATATAAAGTCATCTACACTAAGGGTCTATATTAAGGTATATCATACAAGAAAACAAGTCCTGGAGTCACCAAGGCTATCAGGAAACATCAGTTGAAACTGCATCGAAAGCCGAGTTTTTTCAGAAGACATTAACCTCTAAATAAAGGACTTTACCAGGGGTTCATGTGTTGGCAAATATGACTGAGAAGCACAGGAGGACCTCTTTGTTGATGGAGTGTTCCTATATGAAACTTTTGTGTAAACAATTGAAAGAAAAAATCACTTTTTTTAAATTTTTCAATTTTTTTGATCAAAAGGATTAAGGGGATTAGGCTTTTTCTCCAAGAATAAAGAAAAACGTTATACGTATGTTACTTCATCAACTCTCTAACAGGTTCCCATTACAGAAAAACTTCTGTTTAGTAAGGGTAAAAATGTCTCCTTCATGTTAAAAAATGGCATTTTTTCACTTTTTGGGATTAAGTGGGATTAACTAAAATAACAAAAGAAAAAATGCGAAAAAAACCATGTTGCAGTAATTTTTTTAACCTGGAACATCTGAGATCTTTGATAGCGGGGACAATTGTCCATCGTATGAGCCTATCCCCGTTCGTTTGAGATAAATTTTTCTTTGCTTTTGGATCATTACAAAAAAATATTTTGTTATTTTTGTAAAAATTGTTGAGAAAAAGACTGTTTTTGAAAGAAAGATGGTACCTGTTACAGCGATCAATAGCACACTACTCATTGGAATCATTGCTAAGTCACTCTCATTTTGGATGATCATTGAGTTTCAGCTGATATAAAGCAAAAAAAAAGTTTTTTTGATTTCAAGAAAAACGGTTAAAATATTTATGCAAATAACACAAGTTTGAAAGTTTTAAACTTTTGTTTAGTGAAAACAGTAAAAGAACAAACACTGGACCAATCTCACTGGAATTTCAATGCTGGAAAAAGCTCCTTGTTTTACCACAAAATCACCAGAATGACAATTTCAGTTGTTAACCACTTTTTGTTGAATTTTAGATTCGCTCTTAATATTCAAAGTTTTTTTTTGCAAACTTTTCCTCCAAACAAGAGCTTTTCACTGCAAACCTAATTGGAGCAAAGGTATTCATCGGTTTCCTGATTCATTATCGTTCTTTCTCTTATTATTTATCGTTTTCGTAAATTCTTCATTTTTTTGAAATATTTCAAAAAATTTCATTTTTTGAACTACGATTTGAACAAACCTTAAAACATTAAATAGACAAGTCTAATAACTAAAGAGCGGTAGAAATCTATTTTTTTAATGACCTTGCTCAACCAAATACAATTTCCTCAAAGTGCAGTGTTCTTTTTGGACATGTTTGAACTTGTTCAATTCCTTATGAAAAGGTTGAAGATCTTTATTGTGAATTAAGTCTATATCAAAAATTGTACAAAGGCAATCAACACAATTTAATAAATGTCAGATACACAATTGAATGAATGTCATATACACAACTATTGAGCAATCTAAAGCACGCATATATTTATAGTTTTAGTTTTAAATATCAAATATATCCATCAGGTTGCTTTCTGGTCTTCGTTTTTTAGGAGCAGCACAAATTTGCGGTGTCTCACCGCTTTCCGGCGTTTCAAATAGGGCTGAATTTGATTGCTGTGGGGTATGAAAGCTTGTCCCGGATAAAATGTTCAAGTCGAAATCTTGATTTCCGTTGCAAAACTTTTCTTGATAACTTTTACTGATTTCCGCAAACAGGGATGGGCTAGGAGTCGGTGTAACTGTAGGACTAGGGTCCACTGCAGGCGTCACTGGCACACTTGTGAGACTGGTGGGAGAATCGGGCGCAGACTTGAGTCCCCACATATCTGCTAATTCGTCGCATGCTCGATAAACTCCGAGTTGATTTTCACAAAGTGGAACACACTCACAATCGTAGCGATAGAATATCCTCCGCACTTCGTCTGTCAAGGTATCAACATCGTGATTTTCGAAAGCAGGCGTAGTTTTGGGAGGCAATAACCCACCCGAAGTAATAATGCTGCTCTCAGAAGGCTCCGTTTTGTTAGGTAGAGCTGCAATTGCATTGATAAAGAGTTTTGGAATTAGACAATGCTGGTGTACTGTCCAAACATCGCCAATTTTTTTTCTGTTGAATCAAGACGACAAAGTTTTCGTACAATGTCTGATAAACAAGAGTTCGTTCTCGGGAAATTGCAGATTCAGAAAGAATTTTTACAGACATTATAACGATCAAAATATAACACTAGTTTCAAGTAGAGAGTGAAATTGTTTAGCAAGAGGAACCAAAAGGTTTCAAGTAGAGACTGACTGTTTAGCAGGAAGAACCAAAGGAAATGAACGCAATAATTTTAGTAGTGCAAATACGTTTTTAACACACCTCTTTTCTAGGATCACATTTGTTTTTAATTTCTAATTAATATAACGTAGAAACCAAGTTAACTTTGCATTGCATTTCTTATCTAGGTTAACAACTGTTTTGAATTACTAATACTGTACGTTCCCACTAAATTCAACGTTTTATTCACGTCACACCTAGGGTCACATCTGTTTTTAATTTTCATGTGTTATAACGTTATAACCAGTTGAATTATATTGGTTTCAATTCTTATCTAGGTTAACATCTGTTTTGAATTTTCTGCACGTTCACGCTAAATTCAACCTGTGGTCGTCACACCTAGGGTCACATCTGTTTCAGTTTTTGTGGTACCACCAACCATTTCAGTAGGGAAACCTTATCTAAGGTCACATCTGAAATTATTTATGCAATCCAATGTGAATGCAAGAGACAGAATCAAGTACGCCATAGGCGTACTTGACTCTGTATTCACATGTCAGCTGGATTTAATTAGACTAAATGACTACACTGGTTTAATCCCAACTTGCCGCCGCCATTAGTTTGAATCTTTACACATTAGAGTACCTGAAAGTGATAAAAACAAGTTGCACACTATGCCTTTCACTTCCACTAAAGATACAGAATTTGGAGATTGCTATTTTGATATTTCCAAAACTGATAAGCGTTTAAAAAAGGCAACGCTGAAAACTTATGAAAAGACAGGAACGTATGTGTTTCTGAAACTGTTTAAAAAAGCAGCAGAAGAATACGAGTTTGAACAGAGAATTTCGTTAACTCTGCGAGAATTTGGGAGTTTGGTCAATACGGCAGAGAAGATACTTGAATCAGAAGAAAAATCATCAAAAGACTCTTCAACAAAACCGCCACCAAATAAAAAGCCTAAGCTCGAGAGCAAGGATGGTGGAAGCAATGTATGAACGTTCTCCAAGTTATTTCAAACAATTTCAGAAACAATTTAGATTCAAAATTGTTGATCAAAAGCCAACAGACATTACGAGTTTGAATAATTATGCAGTTTGTCCTCACTTTGAGTCTGAGTTTTGCCAAATAGCAACTAACCATTTTCACCTTTTGATTGATAGTTCAACTGATATTGGCTGTACAAAGCAAAACAAATCTTTTGCTGTCCCCTGTCTTTTCACAACTTTCAAACACCTATTTTCAAATTCTTCAAAACTGGAAACGAATGGAGAAGTATTTACAAAGTTGAAGTTAGCCGTTGACTTCAATGACAAAACAGGATAAAAAATTGACCCAGCAACGGTTCACAAGCGTCTTCCAATTTCAAACACAGCAAAGATGTTGACGACGACAAAAACGACGGCCACAAAAACTACAGGAATCACACAGAAAACAATCCACAATACCATCTCAGCAGAAACCGGCCATGAACAAACTCAAACTGATCAAATTTGTACAGAAACTTTAAAACGAGTTGAAAACATTTTAAGTGGTCCTCATTCTGGTGCTTTTTGTAAAGTTATGGACATATTTGTGAGTGGTTATGGAAAATTAGATATTGATTCTGAGTTACTATTTGTTCGTCTTGTATTTGAAGAAAAAATAAAATTTTGAAAAAAAAAAATTTTTATTCAACAGATATGAAAACATCATATGAAGTGCAAAGCGAAGCAATTGAACATCATTAATTTTTACAATTTGTCTTTTACTAAATATAACATGCGCAATATAAAAACAAAAAAGTCCACACAGTTCTGAGTTTTGACTCTGAATTGGTTGATGTTCGAGAAATTGACATATTTGTGCATTAGTGTCAGAGAGTCTGTGATATAAGTCTCTATATGCAATAATCGATTGTCCCAAGGGGTCCGCAAAAATAATTTTTTTGTTTCGATTACATAGAAGAAGCCAGTGTGTACCAGGATTGTTCGAGGGCGAAGCATTTACGATGAGAAAACTGTTTCTGGGGAATTTTTGGGGAAAGTTGTTTGCAGCGAATACACCACAAAATTTGTATTTCAGTTTTCTACATTTTTGAATTAGGTCATTGATGTCATCCTCATCCATTAGTTGGTTAAAATGTGATTTTTTGAAACCCGGCGCGCAGAATCCACAAAAATTGTGCTAGCTTTTTCGCCAACAATGAATATTTCAATATTGTTGGGCAAGGCAGCCG
Organism: Convolutriloba macropyga; assembly: GCF_964194025.1. Lineage (NCBI taxonomy): Eukaryota > Metazoa > Xenacoelomorpha > Acoela > Convolutidae > Convolutriloba > Convolutriloba macropyga. The sequence goes on from NC_134477.1 coordinate 6,281,478, forward strand.
AAAATTTCAGCTCGATCGAAATTGAGCAATTTGTTAGCTCGGGATGAATAAAATCGTGAGAAGCTTGTTGAGTACTGGTCAAGTCAAAAACCATAATAAAATGGTTCGGGTAGTCCGTCAAACTTATGCCACGACCATTGTCAATATAGGCTAAGTCTGATATTGTATTGAAGTAAAGCCGTTTGTCATCATTTGTTGATATTGGACTATCAGCGACTGGCATTCCATTTCGATAGATATAAATCTGTTCCAAATCAAATTTTCGGAAATGAAATGGATTCTGTCTGTTGTTACCGAGAAAAGCTTCGTTTGTGTTCAGACATAAAGCTAGTCTTCGGATTGGTTCCCTGGCAAATATGTCTTCTTGTTTCCAACTGTGCAGACCAGTAGAAGCCAAAAATGTTTTTGTTAGGGTTTCAAGGTACGGATAGGAAGCCGGGCTGGAAAGCAAGGTTTTTTCAATGGCCGACACGACGTCATCGTTCAAAGTCATCTTGCGCACATACAAATTTGCCTCGACAATTTCACTTTATAGTGCTTAGCGGCATCATCTGACATAATAACAAAGTCATCAATTGATTTTCGAAAAGCAATCCGAAGAGTTACACCACTCATTAGATGCCTGTCACATGTGAAAAAGTCGACTGCAACCTTTCCGTAAAACGTGCATTCATTTGACTGTCGCACTAAAGCTTTTCTTCTATTTACTTCAGTAGTTGATAAGGCTCCCGGATTTTCCTCATACGAGTAACCTTGACAAGCTAACCAAGTGTTTTTTGCGTCTTTGTTGTGTGAAAACTCAGTCTCAATAAAACTTTTGTGAGCATAAATTCCATTTGCATTCGATATTTTTAGTCCGTTGGCTGACACTGTGCAGTCAGAGAACAGTGAATGCAGCACATTATTGCAAAAGTAGGGAGCGTCAGTTTTAGTCACATCTGCAGCAGCTGTACCGTCATATTTTAAATTTGCTTCGGACGACTGAACAATTTTACATTTGACTTCGAGGAATATTTTTTGTAAATCAATAAAGTTGTTTTTATCGCCAGCAACTTCAAATTCCAACATTGGACCATTGGGGATATACACCGGGCCCAGTTTTTGACAAAAACTTCCATCAAATGTTACTAAGAGGGATGGTTTCTCGAACAGATCGAGGGAACTGTGAGTTGCCTCGGATGGTAATAAATTAACGATCATCTTTCACCTTTGCAAAAAAATCTGATCGACTTCTTTTTGGAGCTCTTGACTTTGAAATGAACGAGGTTTTACGCTGTTTTGTTAACTTGTTTGAACGGCTTCCAATTTGTTTCCTTGGTCGTTGTTGTCGCGCTAGTCCACCTGTTTGTTTTTTGATAGTGTTTGAGACTGTGTTTTTCAAGGCTTGTTTTGGTGACTTTTTCTTTGAGACTACATCTACAAGTTCGGGAACACCCTGTTTTAAAAGCTCTCTCCCGATACGTTTTGCAGCCGGTAAAATAAAACGTCGAGCCAATGGTAAAGCAACGCGTCCAATTCCCGCTGCTAAAGCCCCAAACCCACTTCCCCTTTGTCTATAGTGTCCGGAGAAGTGCGGCAATGATGTTACCTGATTAGCATAATAGGAATCCATACTAGTCAGAAAACTTCTTGAATTGTAAAGTTAAAATAACTTTACCTGTTCCCGAAAAAGGAACCAATTGTCCTGTTTCAGTGCGAAGCTCAATTGAAATTGATTGTATAGTGTTTGATAACAGTTTTTTATAGTCTAAATTTGAAAAAACAATTCGATGTGTTGGTTCAAGTTCGCACACGCTACCGTTTTTCAGACGTTGTTTTGAATCAATGGCACGCAATAACGGAGCTTTTGCGTCACCCACATACTGATACTCAATAATGTTTGTGTAAATGAATATTAGGTGCTTTCCCGCGCAAAGATCAGCAGGAAATTCTCCAAAGTATGCTTTTGTCTCATCACTCTTCATTAATCTATTTGATGTAACTGAATCCATTTTGTAACCAAAATGTACACCGCGTCCATCTGGAATTCCGGTAAAGCCCACAATGCTAGGTATTTCCTCACTAGGAAAAGTGATTCCTTCATATTTACCAAAAATTATTTCGTATTTTCCAGTACTCTTGATTTCTCGAAACGAAAAATTGGGTAATCCAACTGTTCGCTTGATAGTACCCAGAAGTTGATTAATATTGTCAAAATTACCAGTCATGAAGGACAGTTTTTCTCCATTGTAAGGCCGAGAAATGACACTAGCATCAGACGAAATTTTTTGCGAGTCTTCGTATCCCTTAAGACTGTATGCTATTAAATCTCCATTCACGACGTGCTCAATTTTTGTCGGAAAAATTAATTCACTAAGAGCCACCCTCCAGTCACCAGAGAGTTGAATTTCATCATTGAAGAAATTGCGAAAAGAGGCCAGAGTATTTGACCCAAATATTTGCATAGAAGCGGATGAAATAACATGCACAGTGAACTCATCGTCAAAACGATTTCTACTCATTTTCCTTTACACGAACAAGCTGCAATTCTGATTGATAAAATTTTCCTTCTATTTGTTCTTTGTTTGCATCAATGAGGGAATATGATGGCGGAAATAATGTCGGAATATCTGTTATCTCAAAAACTTCGTCAGTAAACGATTGTTCGTAGCCCTTTCTGAAAGCTTTGTCTTTTTTTGACAATTCTGACAAAATCTCCAACAAAGAAACGAGGTTTTTGGGAAACAGTTGTTTCAGCGCTCAAGGACACAAGCCGTGGTACGTCTTTTGTTGTAACTTTGTTTGGTGCAAGCTTAGTTGTCCGATTAACACGTGAATTTATTGTTTTCACAAAGTCTTCTAATTTGTCAATGTACGAATATGTCCATTTTTCTTCAAGGTACCTATGGATGATATTTTTCAGTGAACGAATATTTCGTTCGCCAAAAACAGACTTTTTTTCACTAAAAGTGCTATACAAATGAATTGCTCGTGAGTTGCACAGTCTTTTGAAAGCTCCGAGAAATTCTGTTCCATCATCAACCCATACTTTCTCGGGTTGTTTATGTTTGATCATTTTTTTGAATGCATTAGCTGCTTCTGTTGCATATTTTGTCTTCATTGGCTCTACTCTAAGGTACCGTGACAGACAATCAACTGCTACCAAAAGGTACTTTACATCGCGATTGTATTTTGCAAGGTTGTCAACATATGCTAAATCCAATGACCAAATTTCATTGATATCTTTCACAATCACTTTTAGTCTGGGAAATTGCATTCGATGCGAGCGGTATTTTGTGAAGGACGGCTTGGTATCTAAATAAGACTTGACTTTTGCTAATGACAGTTTACTGTGTTTTTGTAATCGTTTTGAGCTTCCAAATGATGCAGGACCTCTTGAGTACAGTTGTTCTAATGTTTTTCTCTCAGAAGACGAAACGAGACCACTTTTTCTGATTGGCCTTTTTTTGCTTTGTCGTTTCGTTTGTTTTCTCTTTTTCTGTTGTGGTTCGTTTTGAAGTACCGCGTCCTGTTTGCGGACTTTGTTGCGTTGGGAAAAATTCTTGTTCGCTCTCATAGCTTTCCAATATTTGCTTGGCGTAAGTGTTTGAGACGAGATCAGGCTCAAGTCGAACAACTAACAAGATTCTTGAATATGCCTCTTGATCAATTTTCTTGGTTGGTTGTTGCAAATCATACAAAAAAGATGAAACTTGTACATCCGTGGGTTTATTGTCAATGTAAATTAGTTGGCTCTCTTCCCCAATAGTGATTTGGTTTGATTGGAGAATAAAATCAAGTACTATTTCTGCACGTTTGACTTTGTGAGCTTCTTTTAATTTAACATTTTTCATAATCGACTCAAATGATTCAACTGTAGGCTTTTTTGTAACAATTGGATCCATTTCACTATCATCACTAGAAGCCTCCATTTTTTCATCTTCAAATTTGGTTGGATCTGTTTGGACCACTCTATCTGCTTTATCTACATCTCGTTCAATATTTGTTGGATCTGTTTGGATCACTCTGTCCGTTTTTCCTATATCTTCCCTTAGCTTGTTTCGTTGCATAAGTGATAACTGAATAGCTTTGTTTTTATATTGTGGGTTTTCAATAATTTCGCTCTTTTGGGGTTGCTTTGTTATAAACATTCGTTTTGGAATTAAAATGAACTCTTCTGTATGCATTATGATTTCATCAAGTAGAAATAACAGGAAAGACCAACGGCTTTTAACAGTTCTGATTCTCTGCCAAGAATTCTTTTCTTTTCCCTCAAACCTGTTTGTTTGGATAATATTTTTCGAAATGATTTTTCGTGATTTTCGATTAGTTTTTTATTAATTTCAACATTACCGTTGACTACGTTGAGAAAACACTCGCAGAGAAATCGAATAAAGTTTTTAGAAGCTGTCTTTATCAGTTTTTTTAAGTTGATGTCGCTTGACTGAAGCATTTGCCGCAGCATACATAGTTCTCTCTGTTTCATTTGTTAGATTTGTTATTACAGCTTTCGCAGACGGTAAGTAGAAAATTGATGGTCGTGGAGGCACAATGTTTGAGCAATATCGCAAAACGTCCGACGTCTTTGGGTCTAAATCAATTAATAAATGACCAAAAGGCAGTTTGGTAGCTAGCTCGTAGCTTTCTTTAAGAAATTGTGTGTTGTTGAGCTGTCGACCAATTAAACCAATTTTTTGAGTATCACGTGGTGATTTGAATAAAATAATGTGTGTTGTATTCAAGTCGATTGTTCTCGACCACTTGCTTTGTTGGAATAAATTGTGCTTAACGTAAATAACACTTATATTTTTGTGACGACCTGCAGTCGCAAGTTTTGAAAACTCTTTATCGTTAAAAATTTCTTCGCATGAATCATCAAAAACAAGAAGACAGTCTTCTAACTCTGAGATAATTTCAAAACTTGTAAATTTTTTAAACTGTATATTCAATTTTCTCTCTAAGACTCAAATTTTGGTTGTTCATGCTGATAGAAATAAAAAATGGATTGAAATTTTGGTGAAAAAGTGTTTTGAAGTAACATTTTGAAAATCAGCTCAGTTTTTCCACAGCAAGATGGACCAGACACTGCCATAAAGAGTCGATCGCTCGTTGAAAAAATTTTATTCATAACTTTGGATTTGGAAGCCAACTGTGCAAGAGAGGAGCGAAAACCAAAATGTTGACTCCTCACAATCCAATTGAAAAAATACCAACTTGATGAGAGATACTGCAATAAGAAAAACTATAATGAAAATTTGAGTGAAATAAACAACTTCTGATCGTGGCACTCTTGAATTACAAAATCTCCAAGATCTCCTTTCCTGTTGATTCTCATCAAAAACCAAATCGGTTATGCCACCTCCCGAATCTAACTGATCCGCAGTTGAACTCATGGAGAAAACGTTTTTTCAAAAATGAATTCAAACAAAATAATTAAATTTAAAAAACAACATGAATATTGTTAGTCTACTATAAAAAATTCATAAGTTGTATAATGAGAGTTTTTGTCTTCTTTTTTGTAAGCAACTGTGTAGCTTGATTTCATGCCATACTCCATCCCGTAGTACGTAACTGAATCCACACAACCTTGTTCCACAAGCTGCTTAATTTCCTTAGGTAGATTTTCATCGTTCAGAGGCACTTGCACTGGAACTGACCGCTTGGGCATAGGTAAAGGGGTTAGATTCATTCTTTGCATTTTTTCTTTCATAGACATGATACAGTTGAAAATATTCTAACAGTGAAAGATATTTTTTGAAGGATTCTATTTCGGCTCCTGTGCAAACAACTTGCTGTTTCCTCAATACAGTTTGTCCCCGACTGTCAATTTTTTCCTCCTTGACTAGTGTAACAGTCAATTGATTTTCAGCCGTTAAGCAACTGTAAACGATCAAATTTGGAGACAAATTTACTTGGAGTACAGACGGTGCTGTCTTTTCTAATCGACGGTTGTTCATGAATCAGCCAGTAGTAGAACAATTGAGCCTTCTTCCTCGCACAATGTTTGTTTTTCTGTCGTTTTGGGCAAGTAGTTGAATGCAAGTCACAAATTGGGGTCTCCCGATAGAAACTCAAATGTTCAATTTTGGGGCATAACAAATCCTCAAGGTTGGTAACTTTCCTCTGAAGCAGTTTTTGCAACGTATCAGTTTTCTCTACACCCTTCGCATAAAAATCTGATAGAGGAAATCAAAGCACTACACTTTGAAGAATTTGTTTTAAATAGCAATATGGGTAATCTCCCTTCTCCCAATCCAAACCATGAAGATATTTTGAAACCCACTGATAAGATTTTTGTTCACTCAAAGCAAGAGAGTTGAATGAGCGCGGAGGCGAGAATGAAATTGTATCCGTGTAGTTTTTACAAGTTATGGCTAGCTCTTTCACAATAAAATCAGATTTTTTGCTTCGAAAGCCTTCAAAGTCAAGAACAACCACTCTTGCAGTCAACATTCCAATCGATTGAATAAACGGTTTTTGAAAGTCTTTAAGTAAAAACAAAAAGCAATACCAGTCACATGACCCACATATTCATTTGTGACTGGACAGGGTAAAACGTATGAATAACCGGGTCCCTTTTCACTGTACTCATACACAAAACCACAAGCATCATGAAGGATTGCATGTAGTCTTAAAATTTTAAAATTTTTGAAAAAAACGTCTAATGAAGAATTGTCAATCCCAATCAATCCGCCATACGGTCTCAATTTCAATGCAATTTCCAAATTGAGGTCAGGATCCAAATACAAGCAAGTTGCTAAAAAATACAAAAATCTTTCACCGTATTGCGAATATTCTTTTTTCACTTTCTTGTATATCTCATGAATCCTATCCAAATCCACCGTAGCAATTGTTGTCATCGCGCACTATTTCAGAAATGGTAATTTCTAGACAGTAACCCAATCCCCTTAATCCCTTTGTCAAGTCTCCCTCAATAAAAGGGTAAAATGTTTGGATAATATTTCGGCTGTTACATGTAAAAGTTATGTTGTCCCTGCATGTAAAAGGTTAGGTTGTCCTATCCCATGCAAAAGGTTGGGTTGTCATAGCGCATGTATCGGGTTGGGTTGTCCTTCCCAATGCAAAAGGTAGGGTTGTCCTCAGGACAACCCTATCTCTTACATGGGATGACAACCCCCCCCCCCCGATCTTCCATGGTGTATACGTTACTACTAATGTTCTTGCTACAACAAAAATATAATGGCGCCGATATGATACATTGTAAGCTGCCGAGAGCGACTGAAAATTTTTTGCCACGCGTAAAATAATGCAAGCCTGCGCATTGAGTTTCCGTTTCACATTTATTGTTTATAGTTTGAAAAATTCCATTATATAGGAAGAAACTCGCAAAATTGATTGACCGTTCTTGCAAAAGTTGATTGTTCTTAGAAACATAGAGAGTTCATTACTTTTTCAATCTCTCTTTTATTGCGATAATGGGTTAATTTATTGTTATTTCCTTTTGGAATGAATCAAAATTCAAGAGAGCTGTGTAAAACTATCTCTAAGTAGCAATACTTATTGTTTACTGGACGATATTCTAAATGGCAGCAAAGTTACTGACGAAAAACATTTAGAACGCTATTTTGCCTGTTTTCATTCCAACCAAAAGGAAATCAATTGCGATATCGTTTTCCTCAGTCTGGGATTTGGCACCATGAAAGGTAAACTTCAGCTTTTTCATCCCTTGCATAATTAAAATACACTAAGGGTCTCCACTCTTTTCTAAGCTCGTTGCCTTATCAAAAAAAATTAAAAATTTACCTCCAGTTTACCAGCCTTTTTGCCGTATTCAGAAACTGAAAAATTTTACTGGATGAACTCTCGAGAATACCTAACACTAACCCGGAGTGTTAACAATGAAGATTGTCCCTACAACCCGGAGCTCAAAAATCTTGTCAAATCTGATCACCCAAGACATCTGAGAATTTTTATCGTGTAAAATCTTACAAATTTCTAATAATATTGTCTTATAAGTACTTATAAGATTTTGCGTCGCCTGACCAGGAACTTAGTGAGACAATTTATCAGGTTTTACACAATAATTTTTTAAATCAGGTCTGATCCCATCTTACATGATAAAAGTTCACTTTGTCAGATCTTACACGATAAAAAATACTGCTATATATGGTCTTACACGATGAAATTTCTGCCTGACAAAAATGTTTATCGTGTAAAATCTTATAAAAATCTTATAAGATCTTGCAAGTAAAACATTTGGAAAGCTATGACTCATCTTCCTCGATAAGATTTTATCATATATTATATGATAAAAATACTATTAGTAAAGAATGTTCTTCAAATTGAAGACAATTCAAAGTTGTTTTCAAGCCGCAGCCAAAAATCAATAGCATGCAACACTTGCACATGTCAGAGCAACAATACAGCATGCACGTGTCAGAGCAACAAAGAACAGTATCTTATATTGTTTTTTGAGAAATATAAGTTATTGTGAAAGAGTTTGTTCGAGTATCAAGGGCTTTTTCTGAAGAGGTGACTTTCAAATTAGGCTTTAAAAAACTTTCAAAGGCCAAAACTATTAAAGAAATACTATTAAAACCAATACTTTGTCACCCGCTAAGTCTAATAAATTGGTCTGGACTGGAGCACAGAAAACTGTCATTTTAATGCACACTTACATTGAAATATGTTGCATCAAAATCCGGACTTGGGGCGACACTAGAGCGAAACACAAAAGATGGATGGAAATCAGTCGCATTTGAACCCCATTTCATATACATTACCAAAAAAGGTTCTAGTGTTAACAAATTAATACTACTGGGAATCGTGCGCTCCATCGACTATTTCTAATACCACTTATATTGTAAAGATTTTAAAGTGATCACTCGTTGTCGTTCAGTATTATCTATACCAAAGGAACACAGATCCATCGAATCCTGCAACAGCAGACTATTACACCGAATTGATAAAATTGTTCAATATAAATTTTCCATGGAGCAAATGCCGGGAACAAAAACGGGTTTAGTCGACTACATTTCCAGGAATTCAATTGCGAAGGCGAAGAAAGTATCCATGTAGAACAAACATTTTTTAGTTGCAACTATTTCAAAAGTAGACAAATTTTTTGAGTCGAAAAGCTAAACAAAATATCAAAGAGCAATCTACATGACAAAAATCTAGATAAAGAAGTTGCATTGCAAAATCCCTCACCTGATAACATTATCACCATTTGAAAACACCCTATGTACAAAATACAAAACACTCATTTTCAATTGCATCGCAATTTATTCATTTTAATTCTGAGGTCATACAACACTCACACAAGTCATTTGCATCGCAATTGCCATGAACACATCAAACGAACCAATTCACACTACTAAAACCACCTAAAAGTAAGTAACATTGCTAAGTCCCATTCCAAGGCCATTTGGTTGAATCCTAACCGCCATGGGACCACCAGCAAAAACCACAACACCAACTTAAGCCCGAGTTTCATTTATTACCAAAGCCAACTCAGATAATTCAACTGACATAGCTGCAGGCACAATTAGTACATTCACCGACAAAACTTCGTCCATCACTAATCTAGACAAGGTCAAAGGTCAGAGAGAGACTAAATGACACAATCAGCAAGATTTTTGTAAGATGTTATTGACAATCTTGACTGGCAACGACGAAATTCTTAACGAAGTGCGAGATTGTGCTATCCCAATTGACGACAGAGGTTGAAGGAAATCAGCCCACACATCAATTCTTTGTGAAGCGACATGAGAGTAAAAAACGGTTGCCTGTGTTTCGACGAATGCATTTTCATTCCGAGGGCAGCAAAAGAAGCTGCACTGGAGTATATCCACTCCACTAACCCAGGCAGCTTCTCAATGCTTTCTCCTGCTCAACATTGTCGGTGGCCATTTATCCTTTGGGAAATGATGGTCAGCGCAAGCTAAAGCGAAGCTTGCACGGATATTGGTAAAAATTTCAAGCCAGTGATTCCGCTTAGCAAATGGTCACCATTAAAACAGTGCAAAGAACCAAACGAGGAAATTCGAATAGATTTTTTTGGCCTATCCTAAATGAGAAAGTAATAGAACAATGATTCTAAATTGCGATCGACAGATACCCTAGGAAACCTACTGATGAAATATTTGATAATGCATCGAGTCTTAATGTGATAAAATCTTAATTAAATTTTATGATGCGATCTAAATGTAATCTTAACTAAAAATATATATACAATCACGGTGTTCCAAGATCAATCAGAGTAAACCAGACTAAGCGCTTGACAGAAAAAAGATTCGAATATTTCTGTTATAAAATAATATTGAAGCGATTTATGCACCAGCTAATGATCATAGAGAAGTTGGATTTGTAGAACGCCTAATTCAGACAATGAAACGACAATTATCATGCATTTCAACGGAATAAAAAAATAATATCTTCGACATAATATACATGCAGTTTTTCGAAAACTACGAATAACTAAACAGAATACTATAAACTGAGCTCACTTTGAAAGAAACCTCGGCCGAAAAAATAACACGGCAATATCTAATAGAGTAACGAAACCAGGTAGTAAAGATCTTAAATATAATAAAAAAAATTAATTATTATTTAGACGAAGATACGATACCAGGACGAACGCACCTCACGGACGAACTGTGCGGTCCAAATGCAGGAGGACGAGTATAGACTAGTTTGGTCCAAAAGTTTTTCACGCCGTTTTCCGCAAACAGAGAGAACACAATAATGTTGAAATAGCCTAAAAATTAAACGCCAAAAAAAACAAAAACGTAGTCTGGATGGACTACATGAGGTGCTTGCCTCAGGTAGCACGGTTGGAAAGTTCAGCAGATCTACAAGCGTCATAAAGGAACCAAGGAACTGATTAAACCAGTTCATGTTCCAAATTCGGACACGGCCGAATTCGGAACGAAGGTCGAACGCTCCACATCATTGGCAGAATATGCAGACAGACGTCCTTCTATGATTAACAAAAAACCTTAGAATAAAAAACAGCTACTCATAATAATGATCTATTATGAAAAAACTTTACTTTAACTGTAAGAAGATAAAACGGTCACAAAAACAAACAGAATATGTTAGTGTAGTTTTCTCTCGCTCCTGTACATCCACATTAAGTAATGTAGCTCGAGCTCTGAAAATGCGAATTCCAAAAATAAATTCAAAATATGATAATTATTTTCCAAATTGGCCAGGTTTGACTAAAATTGAAAAAGTTCTGTTCGCAACAAATTCTTTTTAGACGTACAAGAGAGATTTTCCAAAGAAAAACAGCCAGTGAAATTTTTGACATAAAAATAAACGAACCTATCGTTATCGTTTCGTCGCTATTTGCTCAACTTTTTATCTGCTTATTCATAAGAGGACTTAAGCGTGCCAGCAAATTCTCAAGCGACTAGAGTGGGTGGGACAATTAGTCAATTTTTAACCTCTGTTTGCAAAAATGTCCATTTCTCCACATTTCTAACTTACTCCAAAACCTGCACTTTCTTCGACTTGATACCAGATCATATATGATTCGTCCTTATCATACAAGATCTTATGTGATTTGTATTATTTTTTAGTAGTCATACAAAGATCATACATGATATCTTGGAAAACATACGCGATTCCCTCAAAAAATTGAAAGCCAGAAAAATTATAAATTTTATTTATAAGATTTTTATAAGATTTTGTACGAAAAACATTTGGAAAACTTTGACTCATTTTCTTTTGGTAAAATTTTATCATATCTTATACGATAAAAATTCTTTTAGTATAGAATGTTCTTCAAAATGAAGACAATTCAAAGTTGTTTTCAAGCAGTATCCAAAAAGTTACAGCATGCAAAACTTGCACGTGTCAGAGCAACAATACAGCATGCACGTGTCAGAGCAACAAGGAACAAACTTGAAGACAATTCAAAGTTGTTTTCAAGCAGTGTCCAAAAAACTACAGCATGCAACACTTGCACGTGTCAGATCAACAATACAGCATGCACGTGTCAGAGCAACAAGGGACAATATCTTATATTTTGTTTTTGAGAAATCTGAATTATTGTGAAAGAGGTTATTAAAGTATCAACGGCTTTTTCTGAAGAGGTGATTCTCAAACTAGGCTTAAAAAATTTCAAGGCCAAAACTAATAAAAAGAATACTATTAAAAGCAAAACTCTGTCACCCGCTACGTAAAAGTCTAATAAATTGGTCTGGACTGAAGGTCACACAAAAAAAACATTTTAATGCGACACTGGACAAAATCGCACAGAGCACAGAGCACAACTGTCATTTTAATCCGCACGTAGAGTGCAATGTGTTGCATCAAGATCTGGACTTGGGGCGACATTAGAACAAAACACAAAAGGTGGGTGGAAACCAATCGCAATTGAATCACGTTTCCGAAACACTACCGAAGAAGTTTATAGTGTTAAAAAATTAATACTACTGGGAATCGTGCGGTCCATCGACTCCTTTAAATACTAATTATATGGTAAATCTTTTAAAGCGATCAGAGATCGTAGCGCACTATTATCTATACTAAAGGAACACAGGTCCATCAAATACTGCAACAGCAGACTATTACACTGAATTGATAAAAATTGTTCCAAATAGTTCTTTCATTGAGCAGTTGCCGGGATCAAAAACGGGTTTAATCGAATACATCTCGAAAAATTCAATTGCGAATGCGAAGAAAGTAACCACGTACAACAAAAATTTTTAGTTGTAACTATTTCAAAAGCCCACAATCACTTAAAGAAGTGGCCGAGCCGGAATCATTACTTTTTAAAAAGCAAAACAAAATATCAAAGAGCAATCTACATGACAAAAATCTAGATGAAGAAGTTGCTTTGCGAAATCCATCTCCTAATAACATAAAAACCAATTGAAAAAAGAGTTATAAACACCCTCCACCCCATATACAAACTACAAAGAATTTTTTTCAATTGCACTGCAATTAATTCATTTTAATTCTCTGTTCATACAACACTCACACAAGTCATTTGAGTCACAATTGCCATGAACATATCAAATGAACCAATTCACACTACTAAAAGCACCTAAAATTAGGTAACATTGCTAAGTCCCATTCCAAGGCCATTTGGTTGAATCCTAATCGCCATGGGACCACCAGCAAAAACCACAACACCAACTCAAGCCGGAGTTTCATTTAACACAAAAGCCAACTCAGATAGTTCAACTGATATAGCTGCACGCACAATTAATACATTCACCGACAAAACTTCATCCATCACTAATCTAGACAAGGTCAAAGATCAGAGAGAGACTAAATGACACAATCAGCAAGATTTTTGTAAGATGTTATTGACAATCTTGACTGGCAACGACGAAATTCTTAACGAAGAGCAAGATTGTGTCACTCCTCTAAGTGACGAACAGAGGTTGAAGGAAATCAATCCATACATCCATTCTTTATGAAGCGACATGAGGGTAAAAAATGTTGCCTGTGTTTCGACGAATGCATTGTTATTCCAAAGGCAGTAAAAGAAGCTGTACTGGAGCATATCCACTCCACTAAGCCAGGCGGCTTCGCAATGCTTCTCTGGCTCAACATCGTTGGTGGCCAATTATACTTTGGGATATATTGGTAAGCGCAAGCAAATTCGAATCTTGCAAGGATATTGGTAAGAAACTAAAAACATGGATTCCGCTTAACAAATGGTTGCCATTAACACAGAAAATCGAATATATTTTGTTTGACCTATCCTAAACGGGAAATTAATAGAAAAATGTTTCTAAATTGCAATAGACAGATACCCTAAGAAACCTGCTTTTGGAACATTTAATATTGCATCCAGTGCTAATGTGATAAAATTCTTAATTAAAAATATATATGTACAATCACCGTGTTCCAAGATCAATCAGAGTAAACAAGGCTAAGCGCTTGACAGGAAAGAAATCTGAAGATTTCTGCTATGAAACTAATAGTGTAGCAATTTATGCACCAGCTAGTGATCATAGAGGAATTGGTTTTGTAGAACGCCTGATTCAGACAATGAAGCAATTATCATGCATGACAGTTCAACGGAATAAAAAAAACTTAATCGTCGACATGCAATACATTTTATTATTCAAAAACTACGAATAACTAAACAGAAAACTATAAACTTAGCTCCCTTTGAAGGACACTTCAGCCGAAAAAATAACATGGCATTATCTAATAAAGTAACGAAACCACGTTGTAAGATCTTAACTATAATAAAATAATTTATTATTATTTAGATGAAGTTATGATACCAGGACGGTCGAACCTGACGGACAACCAGTGGGCCGGCACAGGCATTTGTGACCCAAATGCAGGAGGACGAGTATAGACTGGTTTGGTCCAAAAATCCTTCACGCCGCTTTCCGCGAACAGAGAGAACACATTCATATCAAAATAGCCTAAAAATTAAACCCTAACAAAAGACAAACGCAGGTCTGGATGGACTATATACGGTGCTTGCCCCAGGTAGCACGGTTGGAAAGTTCAGCAGATCTACAAGCGTCATAAAGGAACCAAAGAACCGATTAAACCAGTTCATGTTCCAAATTCGGACACGGCCGAATTCGGAACGAAGGTCGAACGCTCCACATCATTGGCAGAATATTCAGAGAGACGTCCTTCTATAATTAACAAAAAAACCTTAGAATTAAAAACAGCTAGTCATAATAATGATCCATTACGAAAAAACTTTACTTTAACTGTAAGAAGATAAAACGGTCCCAAAAACAAACAGAATATGTTACTGTAGTATTCTCTCGCTCCTGTACATCCGCATTAAGTAATGTAGCCCGAGCTCAGAAAATGCGAATTCCGAAAAGAAATTAAAAATATGATAATGCCTTTCCAAATCGGCCGGAATTGACTTAAATTAAAAAAAGTTCGGTTCGCAACAGATACTTTTTGGATTTGAAAGATAGATTTTCTAAAAAAAACAGCCAGTGAAATTTTTGACATAAAAATAAACGAAACTATCTTTATCGGTTCGTCGCTATTTGCTCAACCTATTATCGGTTCATTCATAAGAGGACTTTAGCGTGCCAGCAAAGTCTCAAGCGACTAGAGCGGGTGGGATAATTAGTCAATTTTTAACCTCTGTTTGCAAAATTGTCCAGTTCTCCAGATTTCTAGCTTACTCCAAAAGCTTATTCGACTTGATACCAGATCATATATGATTCGTCCTTATCATACAAGGTCTTATGTGATTTGTATTTTTTTAGTAGTCATACAAAGATCTTATATGATATATTAGAAAACATACCGCGATTCCTGCAAAAAAATGAAAGCCAGAAAAATTATAAACCTTTATTTTTCGGTGAAAATAAAAAAGCTGTTGGTAACCATACTAATTCATATATGGTACATAAAACACTGACCCGTAACAAAAATTCACGTCTAATTTACTAAAAGCAGTCTAAATTTAACATTCCGTAGGCTCCATATTTGACTCTTTGGATGCGCTAAGCCAATTACTTTAAATTTTACACGGATTTGGAAAATGAATTTTCAGTCAAATTTTTCAAAAAAAAATAAATGAAAGATTCTCATAAATGTGCAATTCTAAGTGTAAACTGGCTTTAAGAAAATGAGAAGCTTAGTAATATAGATAAAATTATTTCGTTTAGCGCCGGTTTTAGTAAAATCTATTGAATTTCAGGTTCTTTGGGTGGATCACAAAGTGATAACTTAACGATAAAAAAATTTGAGGAAATAAGGTAGGTGTGTGCTTCTGGGTAATTATACTTGGGTCATATACGATTTCTTCGTAATCATAGGAGAATCATATAAGATTTTTTTGGTTTCATAGTCTGATCGTACTTTGAAATCATGTGTTAGCAAAATTAAATCATATATGATCTTTGCAAGAAACCAACGAAACATGGAACCGGACTCCTCCATTCTAACAAAATAGACCAGTGGAGGTACATTTGTTCAAGCAAATTAGCTTGCGTTGAATGGGAGAAGAGAAGAATTGTTGTTTTTTTGCAGTTCGTTCTTCACTATGTACATATACATCAATCGAGTTCCGCTCTGCTATCTATTTGTCTATCAACCGAAGAAAATTTAAAAAATATCAAAAATTTCCTTTTTATCAATAAAAATATAATGACTTCATAAATGACGTAATCAAATGTTTTTTATCATTATTTCTAGATGTATAAAACTGAAATTGAACGCGTTTTTCATTCATTTTTGTTTCAACCAATTAGCAATACGGAAAATTTTCTAACTGCTGAAAAATGTTGAGTTTCAAGTATTTTGGATGGCCGTTTGTTTGGTTTTTTATTTGTTTTGCTTCCTTGTTTTACTGTGCTGAATAATTTTGATTGAAAACAATTCAAAACGCCTATCAGTTTGCAATTCCGTATTATGTTTTTATATCTAACTGTCCATCAACTGAACGAGATTTAAAATATATCAAAGATCTCCTTGATATCAATAAAAACATTATGAATTCATAAATGACTTAATTAAATGGTTTTTCATTGTTTTTAGCTGAAATAACTTTGGGTATAGAAATGCAATCGAACGCGTTTTTAGGAACAATTTCAGTTTTCACTAATTTTTAAACCAATTAATAATACAGAAAAATTTCTAACTGCTGATAAATTTGAGTTACAAGTATTTTGGATGGCCATTTGTTTTTTAAATTTGTTTTGCTTCCTCGTTTTATTGTGTTGAATAGTAATGATTCAATACAATTCAAAACGCCTATCAATTTGCAGTTACATATTATGTTTTTATATCGAATTTCGTCGAGTAGTTGATCTGAGAAACAAAATCTGTTAATTGTCTTGAAAAATAATTGATGGAAAATGCTCCTCATTATTCCTAGACAGAAATTGTCTCGATTGTTTATTATCTGAATTTTCACTTATGTTCTGCTTTATTGTTTTAATCTTTTGAATAATTGCGTTTCAAAACAATTCAGAATGCCTATCAAATTCAAATAACTCAATTAATTTTTACATCGGCTTGAATTGAGTTGTAGCTCTCGGACAAAAAATGGCAAAATTTGTTAATTTCCTTACAATATCACTATTCGGATGTTTTTGTTTACAATTTAATTTTTCTCTACTGCCATGGAATCCTAGAGCAAAGCGAGACATTTCATTTGAAGAAATTACTCCACAATTGAAAATAATTGTAGAATCGGGTTACGTAATTGAAACTTTTACAACCAAAAAGCGCCTAAAATGCGCAACAAAATGCTTGCGAAATCCAGAATGCAAGTCATTTACTTTCTGTGAACACTATTGTTTATTAAACAGCATAGGTTTTGTTGAATTGCAGCGGAACAGTGCCTACGATGTGTATATATCACCTGTCAATCATTGCAATATATTTGGAATGAAAAAAGAATTCGTTCCAAGTTGCGAAGAACTTGGCATAGCTCGTTCAATTCGGGAGGACTCGAATGAAAGTTGCTGTCGAATAAATCAAAAACGCACTGATGGCACTTTTCTAGAGCGGCATTATTTTAATGCCTCCATTGAGACTAGTACAGAATTCAAGGGTTTCACGACAAGAAAATGCGTGACCGAAACTGCCCTAAATGGTGGATACTGTAAAGAGGAAAACGAGACAAAAGCTGTTTGGGTAAAATTGCGGCACGCTTGGGGATGGTTTACAGATTCTCTGGACTATTGTGAGCGACTCGGTGGTATTTTGTATCCAGATTTGGACGGCGATGAAAAACAAATTAAATTTTTGACACAACTTGGGGGAGCTGCGGATCCACTGTACTGGTTAGGAGTTACCGCAGATCCAGAATGGTTTCTTTGGAAAAATTTGAGGGGTGAAAAAATGACACCGGATAGGATGCGTTGGAGGTTTTTCGTAAATAGAGGAATCAATCGAGCTGCTCAAATGGATGGACGTCATTTATCTATACGGAATGTTGGTATACATCGTTGCGCAAGAGCAATTTGTCAGATGATGAAATAGACTTAAAATAAACTAAGAAAGAATCGATGAGTTTAATTGCTTAAAGTTGAACTTTTGATTATTTGGACTTTAGTAAATCTGTCTTCGGGTTTTTTCAGTTTGTTTTTGCGGCTAATTTTAGTGATTGCGTATCACCAAGTTCATACCAATTTCTGGCTTAAATAAGAATTTTTAAATCAATGCAATGTAGCATAAAATTGTCTCTGATATTAATGGCTACTATTTCATTTCTATGATTAGTTTAATTGAAATTACGATGTTTGATTAGTAATTGTTTCAACTGAATTAAAGCCTATCTTGAAATGAGTTTTACAATAAATAGAGTCTCATGAGACTAAACTACTGAGCTTTAATAAATAAGGTTTGGAGACGTAGTTATCGGTATGGTTTATTAAATATTAGATAACTACGTAATACTCCGAAGGGTTGATGTCAGAATCAAACAACAGGCTCGTTTAATGGTACTATCTAGTACGATGAATGATGTGTAATCAATTTTTTAGTGCATAAAAAAAATTGGAAAAGCCCGATTTTCATGGCAGCTCACTCCATTTGGGGCTTCATATAGTAAGACGACAATGACGCGCGCAGATATCGAATTCAGTAAAAAAACCTATTGATATTACAAAACACTTTCTGTTTACATTTTCTTCGTTTTTTTAAGTTATTCCAAGAAAAATTGTTCCTGCTACACAAAAAAATCTAATATAATAGCACTGATGCTAAGGTTTCTTTGGCAGCATAATTAATGTGAAACTATAATGTCATATAAGCTGCCAAATACCAATATAAGAGTTTTTACCCGCAAAGTTTTTCCAGCACGTGTATCGAGTTTTAGTTTCCCATAGTTCATAGAGAACTAAATAGATAAGAAAGTACTTTAAATAAGAAAATTTAATGACCTCTATTGCAAAACTTGTTTTTTACTATTAAAGATCTCCTAATTTTGCCGCGATGAGTTAATCTATGGTCCTTTTCACTTGAACTAATTCAAAATTCAAAAAGCTATTCAAAATAAGAAGTAACGTTTCCTGCTATAAAAAGACATCAGTGCATTTCTGAGCAAAATAGACTGATGACAAGAGGTCTTCCCGGCAATAAAGTTTCCAATTTAGAATACAATCCGCTGCAAAAAAAAACACGAGTCGTCTAATTTAGCTACGTCATCATTGAAAAAAATCGGGTTTGATAGTAGATCTTAAGTGAATTTTCACCGATACAGGATATTAAAAGTGAGTGTTAGTTCCTAAAAGACACATAAAGCAGGGTGTATAGTTAATGCTGTCATTATTCTCTATTAAAGGGCATCCGATTAACGCAACATCAAAGTTTTAGGTTCCACATTTTGTACAATTCCTATGTTGACAGCTACAAGTCATTGGCCAGAAAAAAAATTGGTTATAATTGCGAAAAATTGTCAATTCGCGACCTCTAAAATCAAATTTTAGATAAATTCAACCCGAAACGCAGTTATGGTACTTACCACAAACGCGAAAATTTTTATAATATTAATATATGAATAATAGATTTCACAGCAGAAAAATGCTTGGCTCAAAAATTGTTTGCATGAAATAGTAGAAAGATTCTGGAGGTCTTAACGATTTAGGAATTAGGAGTGACGCCGATAAGATTTAGTGGACTTTTGTATAATATTCAGAATGCAATCAAGGTGCTCGGATTGCAAGAATAACACCATCTATATGGAAAACTTTTGTACAGGTTAGGGGAACACTCACCAATAAAACATCCAAAGATAATGGGATCAGTCATTGGTGTTTCAAAAAAAAATCTCTACCAAAATTGTAAAAGTGTAAACATTGCTCAAATTTGATTAAACTTAATTGTTTTTAGCACAGAAGTAGAATACTTTTGCGTTTAAACAGGGATTAGATAAGAAAAACATTTTAAAAAAAAATGTCAATGAGTTATACATGAGTTGTCGAATTTTACATAGATATTCTCATTAAAGAACAGTTTCATGAAAAATATTCATGAAAAGCTGATACAAAAGGGTTGAAAAAATTTTCATACATCAATCTAATTGTTTCCACCACCAGAACGTAATATTGATCAAAAAGAATATCCATTCTCACAAAATGTGACTCGTTTAAATGATCTCTGAATCTGTTTTCGACTGACGCACAATCAGAATAAGACGGTTATTTTTGTATCAGGAAAAAATAATTTGGTTGTATCACCGGGATCAAAAAATGAAATAACAATTAGAGTTAACTAAATTTTATACGGATTGAGTAAACGCGTTTGAGTGCTTACACTATGCCTTAACGAAAAATAAAAAAGCAATTTATCACAAAGTACTAAAAGAAAAAAAAAAGGGGAAAATTTAAATTAATTTTTAAAGCACCTGTTGGCCAAATTTGGATTTCTCCAAAAAATTGAAAAAGTATGTGACTGCCAATTGTTGACTACTTGAACAGGGATAGAAAGAAAAAAAAACGCAAAAATTGAAGCAAAGGTCAGAAAACAGGAAAACGCAAAGTAAGTTTCATGGAAAAATATTTGCTTTTATTTGCTTTTACTTTTCGCATGGTGGTATCGAAACTATAGATCATTGATACCCGATGCTTTTATGATGTATTTCAGCTATTTTTCAGCCTCTAGGTACAATAACCGAACGTGCTGGGTGCCATAATATGAATAAAGAGATCGAAAGAGTGGTTGAAAAATATAAATGAATGACGAATTGAAATGAAAAAGAAACTGAAGTGAAACACTGCTTGTTCAATTTGATAGTAGGGCATCTTACGATTAAAAACCGTTCAGCAATTAGTTTCAGAATTATTTCGCTTGATTTTTCAGAAGTTATTTTTTGATCGAAGGAGAAATCCAGTCAAGACGTCTTCTTGAAAGTCGAGATGTCTTCTTGAAATCTTAGCTAACAAATTTATCTGGATCCTTTGCAAACTAATATTGGACTGAATAAAAAGTCAATGAACTGCTGCATTATTAATTTTGACAAACAGGCCAAAATGTTTTGAACGGATTAAAAATATATGAGTAAAGTTTTATTTTTGAGATAGCAAAATTATTAGTAAAAGCATTTGGTGAGAAGTCTCTCCAAGGCTCAATAAAAAAAAATCAAAACAAATCAGGCTTTCCATAACAACCCGGGTTGACAAAAAGTTTTAATCATAGAACTTTCATATTATGGATCATAGACTTCATACATTCAAAAAGTCATATTAAATTGGTAGGACTACAACTTTGTCATAAATGAAAGTTCTATGACTAAAACTTATTCATAAATGAAGTTTTATGATTACAACTTTTTCATAATATGAAGTTCTATGGCTACTAATTACCCATAACAGAAACGAGGCATTTAAAGAGTCTTGGTTTTTTCGTGAGTCCTCATGAGCTTCTTAAACTTCAAGGGAAAACAGACTGTTTTTCTTGCAGAATAAGCAAAAATAGAGGCTCTTTTTTTTCCAAGACATATATATATATATATATATATATATATATATATATATAGCTAAAATCTAAAATCCCGGATAGGCCAGGAATATTATAGCACAACATAGAAGAAAGAAACAAAGCACAATTAAAATACAGCACAATGGGAGAAGGTGCCTGTAAGGGCACAAAGGGATCAGCAGTTAATAAGCACTCAACTTTTTTTTGCTTTATGAAGTTTTATGATTACGACTTTTCCATAAAATAATTCAAAACTTTGTGATCTGAGGCTCAAATTTAAGCTGAGTGTAGAATAGGCAATTTCCGAAAGATCGCTCACTTGTGATGTCTGAAATTTAGGTTGCCGAAAAATTTTTTTGTTGTATGAAGTTCTATGACTACAACTTTTTCATAAATACGGTATCACTGAAAAACAATAGTTTCCGATTTTTTGCCCACTAATTTTTTGAAACAGTTTACTTGCTCTTTGTTTTAGTCCCTTTCCTGTTTGTCTAAAAATTTATTAAATTACAACTTTCATTTTATGAAAGTTTTATGATTACAACTTTTCATAGACGCCATAATATGAAGTTGTAATTTCATAACTTTTTGAATTATGGGATCGACCCGGGAAATCAAAACAGTAGACATTTACAACAAAATGAAAGAAATTTGCCAAATTGTAGAGCTTTGGATAGATGGTTATGAAATGAATGTTACTAGACACAGATGTAGTGAGAACGAGCAAAAATACAATAAAATGGTTTACTTGATAAATTCATTCTATGGATGAACTGGACCAAGATTGTGAACTTTTTATTTATGTGTTTTAAATGTATGGTCATTCCTGAAAATTTTGGACAACCAAGATGTGGAGTGTCAATTGAAAAAGCTTCTCTACTGATGATGTGGATCTATTCTTTTTCGCCCCCCCCCAGTGTTTTTTTCGCCCCCAGTTACAAATTATATGTTGTTATATAGTTACTATGTAAAAAGTTACCATATAAAAAAAGCACGTGCGCTTGGGGGAGTAAACAAAATAGAATAGATCCGATGATGTTTTAAAAATTGATGTAATCACCCTCAATGAGGGCAATGTACATTAAGTAACAAATGTCTAAAAAAACCAAATTTCCAAAAAATTTGAGTTTTGTGAAATCAATTAACATAAACTAGTCCCCAATTTTGTTGACTCGTATATCAGTTAACAGAATTTAGCATAAATTGGAAAAAAATTAATTAAATCGAGGAAAGGGCTTGAAATTTGTCATAATTAATCACAGATAAAAGCAACCAAATTCCAACAATTTGAGCACATGATTAGCCTAAGTTTTTTGTTACAAGATTTTATTTGTAGTTATTCGAGTCAAATTCAAGGACTCATTTGCTCTTGAAACAGTGCTATGGCTAACTATGAAACCTCTCAGTGTCTTCCAATTCCATTTATAGTATCGAGGTGAATATTTTGGAAATTAATCATAATTAAGTAGGTTTTATTTTATTTTAGTACTTAAATACTGTAACTGAAGGAAACGTTGACGTAGAAATAGGTAGGAATGTATGGGGTAGAAGTGAGTGACATTGGATCGTTCCAAGGTTTTTGCTAGCCCCAACAACACGCTTTGTGAAAAATGAGACCCCGTATATCCAATTTTGAAACAAATTTGGACCAAGTTAGCCTAGTGTCCTTTGTTTAAACACACGCTTACAACTCTAATATCATAACATGGGTCGTATAAAATCCCGACAAAATCGAGTATTTATAATGTGTACTTAATGTATTACTTTTAATATGTTCACTTATTGTGTATTTTCTCTATGAAATTTTGAATAGCATTTATGAGTTTAACAGGGATAGCAGGCAAAAGATGAAAGGTACACTTCGTATTTGTTCTACCGAAACATTTTTTTATTGTCCGTTTCATTAACGTCAGCATATTGTGTTTGGTTGGCTAAAAATTTTTGAGAAACGCAAAAAAAATTCCCAGCGGAATCCGTAAATTTTTGTATTCAGATAAGCATTTTGTGATTTAACATATCAAAATTTTTTTTTGATCTCTAGCAAAACAGACTCAATATACATAGTGTGAAAAGTTAGTCTGGAAACTTGAGCGCACAGAACCGGGACATAGGACCAGCGGGTCTGGGATCTAACCGTTTTCCACCAATGAAAACTGCGTATAGGAGAAGACGATAATCCACCGCTATATCCACTTTTATCTTCCGTTAATTATTGTGAAAAATGCAAAGTTAACTCAGCGGAATTCCGCTCTAATTTTACTTGTATTTCTCATCAATAACAGTTCCACCCATAAAACTTCGGGATCAGAGTGGAAGAGGAGAAACCGCGGAATTCCACCATCATTGAACCTGTCTTCCACCCTTAATCGAAATGACCGTGCATTTTTCATCGTAATGTCAGATGTAGCCTAGGTGTGAACACCCGCGTTTGGTACGCCTAGGACTCCGAAGACCCGCGTTAAAATCTCCTTTATCGGAAAATTTCTGTCGTCCGAGAAAATGATTTTCCACAATTATATTCACCGTTAGATAAAAGCTTCCCTTTTTAATTCCACTTCTAGATTTTCCTTGTTCCCCCTTTGTTCCGCTGTTTCCACCTCCTAAATGTTTATGAAAAAAACTGTACAAAATCTGTTCATTGACTCCTTTCCACCTCTTCGCCAATTTTCAACTGTTGTATTTTCGACCGGGGTGGAAATGGTGTTATCAGCAGAAGTTAAATCGATCAGACGATTTTTCAGTCTGGAACTTCAACATCTGAATGAAGAAAGATTTGTCTGTATTTTCCTACTTTTTTGAACGCTAAGTTTAGAGAGGAGAATTTGAAAAAAAAAGAATTGACCCAAATTGACCAAACTTACCAACCATAAAAAGTTCCATAATGGTCGCATAAAGTTCCATAAAAAATTTCTTTCTATGAACTTGCTATGGTTTGTAAGTCTCCATAATGGCCCAATTTATGGTTTGTAAGTTTCCATAAAAATTAAGTTCCGTATTTCGATATTCTAATTACAGAAATGTTGTTTTCAGACAGTGATTCGTTTTTTTGACTGATTTCCAAGTGAACTAAAAATTTTCTATGACCGTTGCATGGTTAGCAAGTTTCGATAAAAACCAATTATGGAGTTGTATGATTAGTAAGTTTTATTTATGGTGGTCAACCCGGGGACGTACACGAAATCTTCACAATGAGCTCTGACTTCCTATATTTCTATACTTGATCAAATTTTTCCCCTACAAATTTTTGCTATTTAACTTACTTTCGATTTGAAAAACAGAAGCTATAATTCATTAAAGATTCAGAGCGTGACTTTGGAATGGAGACAAAATCTAAAAGGGGATAATGGGTGTCTCATTTTTTGACAGTTTCACTTTTCAACCCCGGCTGGCTGTGAAATTGAAGACAACTCTCTTTTTTAATTGATTGAGAGGTTTGTGAAATGGCCGTATGGCTATCAGAACTAGCAATGTGTTCATGAAGCCGTAACTGAATCGAGCGGTTCGCAGAATCACGTCTTGTGTTTTTCTCGTCGCGATGTTTTTGCAGATGACCTTGCAAGATGAAAACAAGGGTATGCTTAAAAATATGCGCCAAACAATAACATAATACAGCGCTGAAGTCTACCCTAGTCGGGACCTGGAAATATAAAAAGAACGTCTTCGACAGATTTCAGGTATAAAAAGACTGTCCTCGACAGATATTGGGTATGAAAAGAATGTGCTTTGACCTAATGTGATGTCCTGGACTTTGGCTGGAACTAAAACAACCGTCCTAGAATTTGGCTGGAATTAAAATATACGTCCTGGAATTTGGCTGGACAATAAAGGTGTTCTAGAATTTTACTGGACAAAAAACGTGTTCACTCGCGACCGTTATAATGACTTGTTTTCAATTACCTTCAAAGTTAAGGACATATAGCGCAATTGGTTAAGTATTGGAGAAGGTCACGAGATCAAGCCCAGATATTGTCGGAACTTTTTAGTTTGCCTCATTTTTGCATATGAAAAGAATTTGGCTGGACTTTTGGAAAGAATTAGCCTGGAATTTAACTAGGGTCCTCAAAAGTGTAATTTAATTCAATATTTTACCCCACCCCACCTGGAGTTAATAGGTCTTTTCATGAATTCCAGGTCTCGACTAGATAGATACAGATACAGATACAGGTAACATAGATACAGATCTGCAATATTTTTTTAAATTGTTTTGATTCATAATTAAATAATGAGAACAAAGTCTAATAAAAAACAAAAGAATAAGTAACAATTAACAAAATTCGTTGTCTTTTTCCCTACTTTTAATTCTAGTAGATCTTCCTTCTTTTAGTAAGTTGTAGACATTGTGTAAATGAGCTCAAAAAATATGAACGCTAGTTGATGTTAAAAATGCGAGAATTTAAAAAACACTCAGCATATCAGGGGAAATCACTGATAATTTTTACGTAATTAAGATATATTTGCCAACAATTAATATGGCTTCGGGATGTATTCATCTATGTAGAAATCAAACAGTTTCAGATTTAAAAAATTGTTGCAGTTTTTGTAACATTTGAATGGAAATTTGCAACAAAGGATGTGAGTTAATTGGTTTAATTTAAATCAACGATGCCATTTTAGTTAAGACATTTTGGGTAGCGGAATTTTCTACCTATTTATCTGCTGACGCTTTCTTATAGAACAAAATGCTATTGTAGGCGAAAAATTGATAGATTAACTCTATACGATACAAAGAATCAAAAACAGTGAAACCTATTACTTTTTCATGCGCAATTATATGTGTATTTTTTTAATTGCTGTAAGGTGAATTTCACAACCAAAAAAGTCATGTGGTTATGAAGTGCGCGTATGCTGATTTGAAATATTCATTACATTACTTCCAAACGGATGAATTTCTTATTCGCAATTGAGTAGATTTTATCTAAGATATGTTCCCAAGTCTTAAAATCACTTGTTTTGCCGTTCGGGTTCCAGCTCCGCATCTGTAAGTCTATTACTGTGGAAAAAATACTCCAACCATCTATTCTGTAGTATAACCAAAATGGCGTGCAAAGTAATTTTTTGGATATTGACCATGTTTATTAGAAGCCCAACGAAGGTCCATTTTTTTGTTGGTTTAAGAAAAAACATCTACATTAAAATATGGCTTTTCAACTCCCCTATCTGGCCTCACAGTTTCGAATTTAAGAAAAGGTGTAAATCCGAAAAGGTATATATTTTTAAAAGTAGGACACAATAATAGATGAGAAAACCAGTATTCTCTTAAATATAAATGAAGCTTATAGTTACAAAAACTTGTGTAAATATATTTTATTTAACTTTAAACAATGAAATCCCTGAAATGTTGATAAAACAGACAAAAGTTGGTCAGCGGGGTTTTAAGTGATGAATTCAAAGACAAAAAACTTGCAATCAATCCACCCGCACTTCCCTCCACCAAAAAAGATGCAGATTTTGCTTATTTCTTTTGTTAACATTTTTTCAATATTAAGCTAATGTGACAATATTTTTTTGGCATTTCAAGATCTTTTTCTCTTAAAACTCTGAACCCAGGCGTAACGGAAACCGCGGAAACTTGTTTGGACTAAATTTATTTTGTAACTTGAAAAAACAACTTTCAACTCTGCTGCAAAAAGACAGCACCACATCATTAGAAAAATAGGCGAAAACTACGTGTTTATGCAGATTTTTTCAAAATTGTGTGGTACAGGCCCTGCGCAGCTGAGTTGAATTTTAATGTTTAATTGTTTTTTAGTTTACAAACTAGAAATCAATTAAAATTAGTCAAATCCAGATTCCGACGATTTCGTTAAGCTTGTAGTCAGAGGCTGAAGAGAAAAAAGATGTTCTTACATCTTTTTCATTTATCACAAAATAACATTCAAGAGCTTAAAGTAAACCTACATGAAAAATTAACACAGTTTGTCACAGATATCTTCGAACGTTTCTTCAAACAGATTAAACCATCATTACAGAAAATCTAAGGAACGGTTTAGTCGTAGGATTTTGTTTGGAGCTAAAAATTTTAATTGCGAGATAAAGTTTTTTTTGGCAAAATAGCACAACAATTTAGAGATTTTTTGTGGAGCAAATCATTCGAACAATAAGATGATGCCATTTGAAAAAAACTTTCGAAAAAATAACTACAATTACCATTTCCTGTTGTAAAAAAGTTAAAGTGAATATTCAACAAATAATGTTTAAATTGTGAAATGAAATTTTTCATGCAGGTTTTTTGTCCGTCCATTATTGTTTGTGTGATCAATGATATCTGTTTGGAAAAGTAAAGTTTCTAACAACAAAATGTTGTTTGTATTTAATTTTTTAATAGCGATTGTTATCTAATTGTAATCGATAGTGTTGATGAATACTATAGCATTTCATTTGTTCATTCTTGTACAGCAGAAAAAATTATTCCATACCCTCGCTTCCCAAAACATTGCCATAGAGTTGTTCAAGCTCGTTAAGGAGGAAAAATCTGGGAAGCCCCAGCTGGTCCCCCGTAAGTACAAAATCGTGGAATACCAAATGAGGGAAAACTGTTAAAATCCAACTGACCAAATTTGCTGCAAAGACGAAAGTTAGTTGTTTTAGTCTTTTGGCGCCTTGAGTTTTGCGGAGAGTGAGAATGCATTTGCAATACAGCACGCTGCACATAGTAATTATGAGAATATTGAAGGACAGTCGAAGAAATGCAATCGATTAGTCGAAGAGTCCAGTGTCAATCTGAAAAGGAACCCGGGTTAAATCTGGGGGAACCCTGGTTAAAGGAACACTGGATCTGCAATACTATTTTTAATTGTTTTGATTCATAATTAAATAATGAGGACAAAGTCTAATGAAAAACAAAAGAATAAGTAACAATTAACAAAATTCGTTGTCTTTCTCCCTACTTTCAATTCTAGTAGATCTTCCTTCTTTTAGTAAGTTGTAGGCATTGTGTAAATGAGCTCAAAAAATGTGAACGCTAAATGATGTTAAAAATGCGAGAGATTAAAAAGCACTCAGCATATCAGTGGGAAATCGTAATTTAGATATATTTGCCGACAATTATTATGGCTTCAGAATGTATTCATCTATGTAGAAATCAACCAGTTTCAGATTTAAAAAATTGTTGCAGTTTTTGTAACATTTGAACTTTTACGTAATTTAGATATATTTGCCGACAATTATTATGGCTTCAGAATGTATTCATCTATGTAGAAATCAACCAGTTTCAGATTTAAAAAATTGTTGCAGTTTTTGTAACATTTGAATGGAAATTTGCGACAAAGGAAGTGAGTTAATTGGTTTAATTTAAATCAACGATGCCATTTTAGTTACAACATCTTTGGTAGCGGAATTTTCTACCTATTCTCCTTCTGACGCTTTCCTATAGAACAAAATGCTATTGTAGGCGAAAAATGATAGATTAACTCTATACGATTCAAAGATTCAAAAACAGTGAAACCTATTATTTTTTATGCGCAATTAAATGTGTTTTTTTAATTGTCGTAAGGTGAATTTCACAACCAAAAAAGTCATGTCGTTATGAACTGCGCGTATGTTGAATTGAAATATTAATTACATTACTTCCAAACAGATGGTTTTCTTATTCGCAATTAAGTAGATATTATCTAAGATATGTTCCCAATTTATAAAATCACTTGTTTTGCCGTTCGGTTCCAGCTCCGCATCTGTAAGTCTATTACTGAGGAAAAAAATTTCCAACCATCTATTCTGTAGTATAACCAAAATGGCGTGCAAAGTAATTTTTTGAATATTGACCATGTTTATTAGAAGCCCAATGAAGGTCCATTTTTTTCGTTGGTTTATGAAAAACATCTGAATTAAAATATGGCTTTTCAACTCCATTATCTGGCCTCAGAGTTTTGAATTTAAGATTTTGAATCCGAAGAGGTATATATTTTTAAAAGTAGGACAAAATAATAGATGACAAAACCAGTATTCTCTTAAATATAAATGAAGTTTATAGTTGCAAAAACTTGTTTAAATAAATTTTGTTTAACTTTACACAATGAAATACCTAAAATAATGATTAAACAGTCAAAAGTTTGTCAGCGGGTTTTAAGTGATGAATTCAAAGACAAAGTACTTGCAATCAATCCACCCGCACTTCCCTCCACCAAAAAAGATGCAGAGTTCGCTTATTTCTTTTGTTAACATTTTTTCAATATTACGCTAATATGACAATATTTTTTTGGCATTTCAAGATCTTTTTCTCTTAAACCTCTGAACTCAGGCGTAACGGAAACCGCGGAAACTTGTTTGGACTAAATTTATTTTGCAACTTGAAAAAACAACTTTCAACTCTGCTGCAAAAAGACAGCACCACATCATTAGAAAAATAGGCGAAAACTACGTGTTTATGCAGATTTTTTCTAAATGATGTGGTACAGGCCCTGCGCAGCTGAGTTGAATTTTAATGTTTAATTGTTTTTTTAGTTTACAAACTAGAAATCAATTAAAATTAGTCAAATCCAGATTCCGACGATTTCGTTAAGCTTGTAGTCAGAGGCTGAAGAGAAAAAAGATGTTCTTACATCTTTTTCATTTATCACAAAATAACATTCAAGAGCCTAAAGTAAACCTACATGAAAAATTAACACAGTTTGTCACAGATATCTTCGAACGTTTCTTCAAACAGATTAAACCATCATTACAGAAAATCTAAGGAACGATTTAGTCGTAGGATTTTGTTTGGAGCTAAAAATTTTAATTGCGAGATATAGTTTTTTTTGGAAAAATAGCACAACAATTTAGAGAATTTTTGTGGAGCAAATCATTCGAAAAATAAGATGATGCCATTTGGAAAAAAACTACAATTGCCATTTTCTGTTGTAAAAAAGTTAAAGTGAATATTCAACAAATAATGTTTAAATTGTGAAATGAAAATTTTCACGCAGGTTTTTTTGTCCGTCCGTTATTGTTTGTGTGATCAATGATATCTATTTGGAAAAGTACAAAATTGTGGAATACCAAATGAGGGAAAACTGTTAAAATTTAACTGACCAAATTTGCTGCAAAGACGAAAGTTAGTTAGTCTTTTGTCGCCTTGAGTTTTGCGGAGAGTGAGAATGCATTTGCAATACAGCACGCTGCACATAGTAATTATGAGAATATTGAAGGACAGTGAAGAAATGCAATCGATTAGTCGAAGAGTCCAGTGTCAATCTGAAAAGGAACCCGGGTTAAATCTGGGGGAACCCTGGTTAAAGGAACACTGGATCTGCAATACTGTTTTTAATTGTTTTGATTCATAATTAAATAATGAGGACAAAGTCTAATGAAAAACAAAAGAATAAGTAACAATTAACAAAATTCGTTGTCTTTTTCCCTACTTTCAATTCTAGTAGATCTTCCTTCTTTTAGTAAGTTGTAGGCATTGTGTAAATGAGCTCAAAAAATGTGAACGCTAAATGATGTTAAAAATGCGAGAGATTAAAAAGCACTCAGCATATCAGTGGGAAATCGCTGATAATTTTTACGTAATTTAGATATATTTGCCGAAAATTATTATGGCTTCAGAATGTATTCATCTATGTAGAAATCAACCAGTTTCAGATTTAAAAAATTGTTGCAGTTTTTGTAACATTTGAATGGAAATTTGCGACAAAGGAAGTGAGTTAATTGGTTTAATTTAAATCAACGATGCCATTTTAGTTACAACATTTTTGGTAGCGGAATTTTCTACCTATTTTTCTTCTGACGCTTTCTTATAGAACAAAATGCTATTGTAGGCGAAAAATGATAGATTAACTCTATACGATTCAAAGAGTCAAAAACAGTGAAACCTATTATTTTTCATGCGCAATTAAATGTTTTTTTTTAATTTTCGTAAGGTGAATTTCACAACCAAAAAAGTCATGTGGTTATGAACTGCGCGTATGCTGATTTGAAATATTCATTACATTACTTCCAAACAGATGGTTTTCTTATTCGCAATTAAGTAGATTTTATCTAAGATATGTTCCCAATTCTTAAAATCACTTGTTTTGCCGTTCGGTTCCAGCTCCGCTATTACTGTGGAAATTACTGAGGAAAAATTTTCCAATCATCTATTCTGTAGTATAACCAAAATGGCGTGCAAAGTAATTTTTTGGATATTGACCATGTTTATTAGAAGCCCAATGAAGGTCCATTTTTTTCGTTGGTTTATGAAAAACATCTATTTTATAATATGGCTTTTCAACACCACTATCTGGCCTCATAGTTTCGAATTTAAGATTTTGAATCCGAAGAGGTATATATTTTTAAAATTAGGACACAATAATAGATGAGAAAACCAGTATTCTCTTAAATTTAAATGAAGTTTATAGTTACAAAATTTTGTGTACATAAATTTTGTTTAACTTTACACAATGAAATACCTAAAATAATGATAAAACAGACAAAAGTTTGTCAGCGGGGTTTTAAGTGATGAATTCAAAGACAAAGTACTTGCAATCAATCCACCCGCACTTCCCTCTACCAAAAAAGATGCAGATTTCGCTTATTTCTTTTGTTAACATTTTGTCAATATTACGCTATTATGACAATATTTTTTTGGCATTTCAAGATCTTTTTCTCCTAAACCTCTGAACTCAGGCGTAACGGAAACCGCGGAAACTCGTTTGGACTAAATTTAGCTTGCAACTTGAAAAAACAACTTTCAACTCTGCTGCAAAAAGACAGTACCACATCATTAGAAAAATAGGCGAAAAATACGTGTTTATGCAGATTTTTTTTAAATGGTGTGGTACCGGCCCTGCGCAGCTGAGATGAAATTTAATGTTTAAATGTTTTTTAGTTTACAAACTAGAAATCAATTAAAATTAGTCAAATCCAGATTCCGACGATTTCGTTAAGCTTGTAGTCAGAGGCTGAAGAGAAAAAAGATGTTCTTACATCTTTTTCATTTATCACGAAATAACATTCAAGAGCCTAAAGTAAACCTACATGAAAAATCAACACAGTTTGTCACAGATATCTTCGAACGTTTCTTCAAACAGATTAAACCATCATTACAGAAAATCTAAGGAACGATTAAGTCGTAGGATTTTGTTTGGAGCTAAAAATTTTAATTGCGAGATATAGTTTTTTTTTGGAAAAATATCACAACAATTTAGAGATTTTTTGTGGAGCAAATCATTCGAACAATAAGATGATGCCATTTGAAAAAAACTTTCGAAAAAATAACTACAATTACCATTTCCTGTTGTAAAAAAGTTAAAGTGAATATTCAACAAATAATGTTTAAATTGTGAAATGAAATTTTTCATGCAGGTTTTTTGTCCGTCCATTATTGTTTGTGTGATCAATGATATCTGTTTGGAAAAGTAAAGTTTCTAACAACAAAATGTTGTTTGTATTTAATTTTTTAATAGCGATTGTTATCTAATTGTAATCGATAGTGTTGATGAATACTATAGCATTTCATTTGTTCATTCTTGTACAGCAGAAAAAATTATTCCATACCCTCGCTTCCCAAAACATTGCCATAGAGTTGTTGAAGCTCGTTAAGGAGGAAAAATCTGGGAAGCCCCAGCTGGTCCCCCGTAAGTACAAAATCGTGGAATACCAAATGAGGGAAAACTGTTAAAATCCAACTGACCAAATTTGCTGCAAAGACGAAAGTTAGTTGTTTTAGTCTTTTGGCGCCTTGAGTTTTGCGGAGAGTGAGAATGCATTTGCAATACAGCACGCTGCACATAGTAATTATGACAATATTGAAGAAAAGTCGAACAAATGCGATCGGTTTATCGAAGAGTCCAGTATCAATCTGAAAAGGAACCCTGGTTAAATGGATTTTTATCAGAAATATAACGGTTACAAAAGATGTACAAAAGAAGAATGTTGCAAAAAGCCTTGGACATTTTTGTTTTCAATCAACTTTAGAGGAAAATGTGGCATTCAGTTCATCTTAATAGAAAAGGCGAAGTGTGACTCAACTTAGAATGTCATTACTAGAATGGGACTCCTTTTTACTGTTACACATAGTTAATAGAAACATTCATTAACTATTGATAGACTATTCAGGACTACAGGTACCTGTTTAGAACCATTAAGTTGCTGTTGCTTATTCGCTGTGTAAAACAAAGCATTTCCATCTGCACTTTGATTAATTGCGTTCACCATTGTTAACATTAAGAATCGAAGTTTCATTTTGGACAAGATTGCTCAATGTCGTCTCAGAAATCTCTTTTCAAAACTGATTGTGACTAGATCTTTGATCTTTTGAACAACTTTGATCTATTTTGAGTTATTCTAACGATGATTGCTTTTATGACCTGAAAGTGAATAAAAAAGAACCAGCTTGTATGGCTTTTATTAAATTGTAAAACCAATACGTTGTCCAATAAGGAAACTTTTGTCGATTAGTTTCTTTCAAAGTCTCCCTCAGACAGTTCTATTCTATAAGTTATAGTTTCCCATCTATGAGCTTATGCTGTGTTTTATGTAACTTGTGTTCTAATCATATAAAATCTTTGAATTTGGAAGCAGCAGCTCTTAACTCATTATGTCTCGGTCAGCAATAAAAACCTGACCCCTTGACTAAATCACCTTTGACGGTTTAGCTTTTGAGCTGAACTAAAGTACATAGATTACTTAAAAATGAGTTGAAATTTTTTTTGAAGTGTCGTCTTATGAATTCCTGCAAGGCTGCATAGTGAGAGGAATCTGTCGCCCATCAAATTGATCAGATAAAACAAACCAAAGGTTTTGAATCGGTGAAGCAAGCGCTACTTTGTTACTCAGCTATTTCCCCTCTTCCACTCTTGTACACTGTTCAAATTTGGATTTTCCAAAGAATAATTAATTCTGAACGAAGCTCGTAATATCAACTCTTCTCAGATAACAGATATAAGAAAATAACCTGTACTTAAAAGAAAAATAACAATCACAAGACTATTTTTAATAATGAACAGACAAAAATAAAATAACAGAAAATCCGTGGTTCACTTTCCAAATGAACTCATTTTGTTGGATGCGGAACAAATTCAAGCTATGCTTGGGCCTCATGGCTTTGTCAATGCTCCAATTGAATTCTTTAGAAGCCATATGTGAACCTAAACAAGGATTTCGTTCGTTATCTAATGCCTCTTGTTTTGAATGAATTTCTTTTGAGAAAACTTCTGCAAAGTTTTGAAATTAGCCAACTCATATATCTAATTTCTGCCAAGAAGTAGCTTAGCCGCAAAGCAAACAAGCAAAAATCATTCCAAGTGAAGTGATAGCTACTCTCGACATTGTTCGCATGTTTAAATATTGGTTTCTTGGCTTTTTTTTTGAAAAATTTCGGAAAAATTTTAACTGTGTGTTAGATGGTTATTTGTTTCCAGTTCTAGTTTTCGTGTTAGGGACAGTTCCAATTGACATTGAAATAATGCGCAAAAAAATCATTTTTAAAGATCTCAGAAAATAGTTTATATTTGTAACCGCTACAAAACCGTTTTCTCGCAAAATTTTTTAGAATTGCTGTTGTTTTTGCCTCACCGGTATCATTGGCAGGACTGTTTAAAATTGTTTCTCCAAAAAAATTTCCGGTGTTAGTTAGCTTTTGACTGATGTTTTTTTGGGCTTAAACACGTGTTTTTATAAGAAGATCGTGAGTTTTCGATGCTTGTCCCAATTTGTTGTTTTTGTTGTTAAACCGATTTTCATTTTAGATTTTTAATTGATTTTTGTTGTCTTAGAGTTTCAATGGTTTCAACACTGCTGTTTCGATAAATCAGTTGTAAAAATTTGATAACGTTTGTTTTCAATTTGAAATTGGGCGTTTTCAAAAACAGAAAAACATTTTTTGAACATTGCCTCTTTTGTTCTTCATTGTCGACTTGTTACTAACCTAATTTTTAACAGGTCTCATATCTTATCTAATGAAGAACTGGTTAATTTATTTAATTTAGTTTTGTAATGGTCTCCTCCAGAACTGTCATTAATGACAAATCACTCATGACTGTCATTAATGACATTGGTCCCCTAATCCAGCATTTTTTCACTTTGTTGTTTGCCGATTGATATCTGACTTTTTGAAAGTTTTCTATCTGTTCCTAATTATGATTGGAGTTGGAACATTTTGTGCGAAAGCGCATTACCGAGCCTCAGTGTTGATGTTCACGACTGTTGGTTTATTTTTTTAGTTCAAAGCTCACACCTTTCATTATGATTACGGCTTTAGAGTAGCTTTATGTTATTTCGTAAGGGTTTACATGGTGGCATGTCGTTTTAAAAGAGTCATTGGTTCTGTTATACCAAACATTTTTATTCTTTATGAAACCTTTTCTCTGAGTAGCCATTTTTTTCTTTTTCGTGAGACAATGACATCAATTTTTTAGTAACTTCCTAATAAGATTTGATGCCACGAACCGCAGATTGAAGTAAGTGCAAACGAATTTTTCTGATTCCAGTAGATTTTTCCAAAGAACTGGACCATAAATTTGTCTGATGGCTCCATGAGTATGCATATGCATGTCTCAATGAGAGCTCTAATATTACAAAAACAAGTACAGATCGCTTATTATTTTCTTAGTCAAATAAAATTTAAGATAAAATAATTTGCCATAAGGATAGGATAGAAAACTAACTGGATAATTTTCCTTGGCGTAAACTATTATAATTATAAATAGTTGCACCACTCATTTCAGATTTTTTAGCTGATATAATAAAAAATGCAGGAAAGACGAGGTTAAACCAAGAGGTTTTGAATCCTGCTAATTTCGTATCTCTATAATCCGAAGGAGATGTTAACGGACCCAATAACACCCGTTCAGTGGAAAACTTTTCTGGCTTATTTAAGTATTTGCCCGGGTCGAGGTCCCAGTGCATTTCATTGATGAATCATAGAATTTCAATTTAACCTAACTCTGAAAATTTGTATATGAAGCTTACGGCTATCGATCAGTCTATTCAGCACGTCGACATGCTGGGGTTAATCTGAACAGGATGAGTGTTAGATCTCTGTTAGTCTGAACAGGATGAGTGTTAGACCTCTGTTAGTCTGAACAGGATGAAGCCAATCGCACCGCTGTATGGTGTACTGGACAGTATGTATTGTCAATTTTATCAATTCTACAGAAGGTACAGTGCAGTTTCATGATAAAACATGATAACAATTGATAAGTGAAGTTTTCGAAAATCTATGAAGATGAATAAAATGGCCGCTCAGGGATACGAATCAATCAACTCTTTCACTTTTACTGATCGTGGTTCCGTGATAACAGTTGGGGGGGGGGGGGGGGATGGGATGAAGTGTTGGATTGTTGGAGTGTGTTCGAATCTATCCGAAATCGCAGTTTACCTGAAATCATTTTTGGTTAAAGCCACAGATGGAGTTTCTCAAAACATGGTTGAAATGGTTGTTTTTATACTTTGTTGATCGTATGCGTATACTTTGTGATCATCTCGTGTAAGAATTCAAGTTTCTCTGCTTTTGATTTTCCGCCAATTCAGTATTAATTTTCATTTTGATGTTTGCTTTAGTCAGACTAAAACAGCTCCGCTTTCTCTTTCTTTTTGCTGTGGGTCTTTATTTTCATTTCAGAGGTATGTAATCAGAGTTTAAGTCAAGATCTGAACATCCGTTAAGTCCTCTGGCGATGTTGGAGAAGAATGGCGTGCTGATGGAGCCACTGTGACATCTTTGGGAACATTATTTGATTGGTCTGTTGAGTGATTGTTTGCCTGAAACGACCTCCTGACAATTCAAACTGAATTCCTGACATTCAGTTCTGCAAGCGATCTGAGTTCCCGGTGCGGTCAAAATGTTCGTGTCGAAATGATGGTCAAATTGACCGAGAACTCAATGGGTCAAAATGTTGGTCGAGGGTGCCGATGAATGGATTTTCAATTCGGAGAGCGAGCGTTATTTGGAACGTGTTATTTGAAACTGACACAAAGTTGATTAAAACTTTAGTTTAACTTTAATTACTTCCTTCGTATCACTTATTCAATTCAATCTGTCTTTTAATTGAATTCCCGAAGCCACACCTTTCTTTCATAGAACAGCAGATAAATATAACTCATCCTATTCAGAGTAACAGGAGGATATAACTCATACTATTCAGAGTAACAGGAGGATATAATTCATCCTATTCAGAGTAACAGTAGGATATAATTCATCCTATTCAGAGTAACAGAAGGATGTAATTCATCCTATTCAGAGTAACAGAAGGATTTATTTCATCCTATTCAGAGTAACAAACGGATTTAATTCATCCTATTCAGAGTAACAGAAGTATATAAGTCATACTATTCAGAGTAACAGAAGTATATAAGTCATACTATTCAGAGTAACAGAAGTATATAAGTCATACTATTCAAAGTAACAGAAGAATATAAGTCATACTATTCAGGCAAAGACCAGGTCTAGGGACTAAAATCTCATAATGATCAGTGTAAATTTTGACATGACCAGAGTTCTGTCAATAATAAAATGGAGATTGAAATTTAAAGATTCAGTTCTGAATTATGCTGACACACCGACCCGGGTGGAAAAACAATTTCTTTTCCAGCAACATAGGAAGTGCTTAATGCGATTTGCTCTGCAGCACAAATTTTCAGGGAAACAGTTGACAAAAATCATTCTCAACAGTCATTTTTCATTCATTTGAAGGAAGCTTTCGATACTGTTGTATATCACATATTGCAACAAAAAGCGGTAAAATACAGATATAAAAACAAAATTCATAACCTTATCCATATCTATCTCTCAAATAAAGTTTGTTCAACCTGACATTTGTGATAAAATTTTGGCATTTTTCAAATTCCCAATTAGGTCTTTTTTGTCTATTCCATTAAAAAAAATTTAGAGACCAATATTTTTTATCACAATTTTAATATTAGTTTTATTCAAAATAATTTTAGTCCTTCCAGTACTAATTTAAAAAAGTAGGTGATTTTTCGGTTTCAAACTTGTTTGCTCATGACGTAAGTTTCACCCAACCAGGTAAGTTTACTATCCTTGCCTCCTATCTGAAATCTCTAGAGTGTTTAGATGACTGGTAGAGCAGTGTGAAAACCAAAGTTAACAGTGTACTGAAAACAATAAACAGAAGTTTGTTATTATGCATACAAATCTTGAACGGCGACTTTTGTTTGTTACTTAGGTCATAAAGTTGACATGAAAGTCTTACCCTCAAAACACACATTTAAATTAAAAAAAAACAGCGAGGCTTAATTATATCATTCTCTTGACTGGTGAGACACTTAATAAGAAATGCTTCCTAGGGTTTTACTAAATATATGCCAAAATATTTAGTTAGCTGTAGTTTACTTGTTCAAGGTAATACTTTGCGCTCAGAGCATCTTGGTTGAAAACAGATTTTACGGATAATAAAGTTTAGGAGAAAAATTGACATCAATTGTGATTTATTCATTGAAGGCGACAAATAGAGTTCAATATGGATCTGAACATGGACTTGAATGGTTCCCGAAGAATTACTTCACAGTATTCTCAGAAGATCTACAATTGATAAAAGAAATGTTTTTGTGGTATATTATAAATGTTACAATGTTTTCACTGAATTTGTTTTTTTTTACCGCTTCATATTGAAAAACTTTCTGCTCATTCGAGAGGAAATATTCCATGAAGACACGCTAAGTCCTTTTCGTTATCCTCGCTTTTGAGCTGGGTTTGTGATTGTTGGAGATTCTTGATGGTTTCTGCCTTCTTATTTTGTGATTGAGACGCATTGTTTCTTTTATTATAGGCATACTATAAAGAATTTACTCTTCACTGACGTCTTTTTTCTTATTTAATTCCCCTTTCATTCTCAAAAGTTCTCCCCATTTGGTAATATTTGGTAATTTGACTAATAAAAAGTCCATGACGGACCTATTGTGGTGAATAGACGACGCCCTGAAAAAATAGGCCCCAAAAAAGATTTCAGCTCATCTTTACGTTATCTATAGACTTTAGCTCAGCTCAAAAACCAAAACCAAAAAGGTGATGTAGCAAGTTGGTCATGTTTTTCGAGATTTTTCTGTGCTGATGGAGACATAATTAATATAAGAACTGCTGCATCCAATTTCAAAGATTTTTGTATGACTTGAAATCGAAGCTACAAAAAACACAACGTATGTTTATAGCTTGGAAAAGACGATCGGGATACCTAAACTACTCCGTTCCATTCAATCTAACCATTATACTTATATAATCATCTACTTGCAAAAGCTGGTATATATATATATATAATATATATATATATAAATATATACATATATATATATATATATATATATATATATATATATATATATATACCAGCTTTCGCAAGTAGATGATTATATAAGTATAATGGTTAGATTGAATGGAGACGGAGTAGTTTAGGTCTCCCGATTGTCTTTTCCAAGCTATAATAATACGTTTGTGTTTTTTGTAGCTTCGATTCAAGTCATACAAAAATCTTTGAAATTGGATGCAGCAGTTCTTATATTCATTATGTCTCCATCAGCACAGAAAATCTCGAAAAAACATGACCAACTTGCTACATCACCTTTTTGGTTTTGGTTTTTGAGCTGAGCTAAAGTCTATAGATAACGTAAAGATGAGCTGAAATCTTTTTTTGGGGCTATTTTTTCAGGGCGTCGTCTATTCACCCACAATAGGTCCGTCATGGACTTTTTATTAGTCATACCATTAACTTAAGGCAAGTTGTTCACTTGCAATCTTTACATCAAAAAGTAGTTTCCCGAGTCGAGGTGTCACCACCATTCAACGCAAAATTATGTACGATAAGCAGTGAAAGCGGGCAATTTTGTAAGATAAGCGCTGAATCCAGTGAAATTAAATAAATCAGACGGTGAATGTGGTGAAAAGAACTTTATTGCCTGGTAGTGGTGAAATTACATAATTTCACTGCTAGATTTGCGGTGAAAACTACATAAATTCACCACTTTGAAAAAAGTGTCCAAATTATGTCAGATAAGCGGTGAATGCGGTGAAAATACATAAATTTTCTCGCTTAACTTAGTGCTGAAATAACATAAATTCAGCGCTTAGAAAAAACGGTCAGAAAGATGTAAGATTAGGGCGTAATTTTAGGGGCATAAAACCGATTCTAAAATAAGGGGGTAGTGGGGAGTTTGGGAGAAAGTAAGTGTTAGATATACTTGAAACATATTACTTTACTGATTTGACAACTTTACTCGTGGAAAAATTGTCAAAATAAAGATGTATTAGAAAAAATTGAGAGTTTGGAAAAAGATTTCATAATGTATGTTAAAATGGTCTAAATTTGGGCAAACAGTCAAATATGGAAAATTTCCGAGTGAAAAAATTTCAAAAAACGGAAATATTTTTTTGTAAAAGAAAATACAGAACTCCAACCTGAATTTTTTGCGGGGTAGTTTTGTTCTTAATCACCATATAAAGAAGTGAAGGTACCAAAATCCATAGAATTGTGGCAATATAAACTTTGATTCTTCGACTTTTACGCAAAAATTTTTTGAGAACGAGTAGCCATGGCGATTAGTATATAGCGCTCGACTGCAAGTGCAGCGATATGTTTATCTGGCTCCAATAAGCAAAGAATTCGGTATTAAAATTTGATTGTTTTCGCCAGTTATTGTGAACCACGAATCTGCAAAGCCGTAGTTTCCATAAAATATACTCTCAAAAGAGCTGCCACGGTGTCTTGAAAAGTTGTTTTCGTGGGTTGGGGGGGATTGATCAAAATCTGGAAATGATAAATTCAAGCCCACATGAGCGCACAAAAATGTTTAAAAGCGAGAAAGTCAATGAGATGTCGGTTTGATCTGAAAGGGTAGACTTCTCTGGATCAGAGGGGGGGGGGGCAAACCTCATACCTGTCTTGCCGAGCGCCATTCCATGCTTACACCAGATATTTCAACAAATAAATCCAAGCGTATGTTAAGAGAAACAATAAGTACAATTAAGAATTAAGTAGAAACAACAAAATATTTGGTGTGGTCGTCTGTATATAATGCATACAAAAGTTTGGTGGTATTTATCTAGAACGCAACTACAGTTCAGTTTATTTTTTGTTTGTTCCATCTGGAAATACACTAAGCAATATGTATCGATGGACTGATCAGAAGTCCAGGAGTCCCCAGAAAACAACAGTTTCCTGAAACCTGTTATATGTGGTTGACGAGACAATTAAAATAAATAAATAAATTAAAAGAAATAAATAAAAAACGAGGACTTTTGATCTACACAAATGCTTTTGATTTATCCTAAAAACGGGTTCAGCCTAAAAATTGTATAAACTGGGCCTGCTCCAGATTTTGCTTGACGTCTGACTACGGCAGATCAAAATCTGTCAAGAATGCCATTTATTAAAAATGCCTGTAATAGTAGCAAATATAATGAAGTGTTTATTTTTTGAACAGATTAAATTCATCATATAACCAAAAAATGGAACACACTT
Source organism: Convolutriloba macropyga (assembly GCF_964194025.1). NCBI lineage: Eukaryota > Metazoa > Xenacoelomorpha > Acoela > Convolutidae > Convolutriloba > Convolutriloba macropyga. The sequence goes on from NC_134477.1 coordinate 6,323,171, forward strand.
GCAACAAAAAAAAATAAATCACCAACTTTATCTGTCCATAATTCTTAAGTATTTATTTAAGCTCCTCTATATTTTCTTTTCAACTGAATTTTTCTCTAAACATCAATTTATGTATTCTTCATTTATGTATTCATCAATTTTCTTCCTAAAAGTAAAAAAAATTGAAAGCTCTGAAGAAACTTTTTAAAGAAATTTTTTCAAAGGAATTCAACCTAAAAAATAAAAAGACTTTTATGTTCGCCCCAAAAGATTTTATCGTTTTGTCGGTAAGCGAGTATCTTTTGGCAGCTTTTTCATTTTTTGTATTCAATGACGAACAATTGAACAATCGGCAGAGCTTATTCTTCTGTTCTGTCTGATTTTGAACTATTTGTTCAATATCTTTGCAAAACTGGAACAATTTTTTTAGTTGTGACGCCGAGGTAAATCATGACGGTGTTTACTCGGCGAATTTCTATGTTATAATTTGTCCGTTCCAATTATGTTTGTCTCTATGAGAACAGTTTTGCCATATCACACGTTTTCCTCAGAAAACAGACCTTGATTGCCCAATTAAATTAACGACTGAAAAGTGCATTTGTTCAATAATGTATTTATTACAAAAGTCACTGCAAAACACAAGTTCGATAGCTTTAAGGTCTTTAAAAGAAGTAATTTGTCTTCAACCGAATTCAACCGAATTCAAATAAATTGACCGGAATGCAAACACCGTATTTTTCCGAGCTTTATTCAGCAGTAATTCAAAAAGTAGGGTTTTGTCGAAGATAATCGGAAGTGACCTTAAAGATTTTTATCTTGTTGCCATTTTTTATTGCATGCAATAAAATTAGCAACAAGTTACTTCTTGACAAACATTTGTGCTTCATTTTTCGTTTTGAAGAGTTCAATATTATTTTGATTTTATTTTCAATATAATTTTTCGTTTTCGTTGAAATTGTAAAAAGTTTTCATAGTTGATAAAAATATATATTACCACTTGGCAGCAATCAACACTTGTATCATCAGAATATTTGTTGGTTGTTCAGTTGAGTCCCGCTTTTGTAACATTAACCGCGCAATTGAAAAAAACTAAAGGCTCTATAACGATTTTTTACAACGTTGATTTGAAAGGTTTTGAAAGATTTATAAGAACTACTATTGAGTCTTTGTTTTGTTCCGATAAGCGTAAAAAAATTGCGACTGTTGAGAAAACGGCATCAATTGACGAGTCATTTTACTGAGAGTCACAGTGGTTTTTGTTTTAGAACCTCTAATTTTTTGTGTGTTACGGTCAAAAATTTTTCAATAATCAACCTCACATGAATAATAGTTCGACGTTCAAGTTTTTAAATTAGCTGTAAAGTGGGCTAATTTCATTCTAGTTGAGAAAATGATTCACATTCATAGAGAATTCATTTAGAGCAAAATGTAGGTGAAAGCTATTATTGAGAGAAACTGATGCTTCGGCCGTCCCCGCTGATTTGCGGTTATAATATTTTGGTCAAAAATTGAAAATGGTTTTTTTTGGTAACGGGACTGAGCTGGAGTTTGCATGGTTCTTTTGTTCTGCGATTTAAAATCGGTCCAGAAAATTTAAAATTTCTCCAGCGTTTTTTTTTTCAAAATTTTCAGAACCAGTGACCCTGATTTGCTCAGTTTTAGTGTTTTTATAGTTGGTAATGGTTCTTCACTTTAAACAAAATGATTTCTTTGGCTTTTGAGTAGTTAAGTTTTTCGGAAAAATTAGTGCCGTTTTTTTGTGTGCTTCTACTATTTTTCGTTTTACCAAATTAAGTAAACTTTCAAAACCGTTTGTACATTTCTTTGTCAGTATTTTTTCCCAACAATTAATTAAACGTGTTTTCAGCTATCAAACTTTCAATTCTTGCGTCATCCAGGGTTTCAATTTGTTGATATGTTCTTCTTTAGCTTCAACAGCATGTATTGTGGCAGGTTTGCTCACAATATGTGAGAAAATTTTAAACATTTCTTTTTCTATATAAATTGGGTGGGGTCATTGCCTTGTCACAAAAGTAGTGAGCAAAACCACACAATAATAACAATAAGATGTAAAATAAATCAACAATGTTGCAGAAACAGAACGAGAAATCTCTGTGGCGGATGATCTAAAAGCTTTCTACGGAACAAAATTGAACAAACCAAAAAACGTTCCAAATTAGTAGTGGCTATGGCTTTTTCTCATAGTACCTCACAAAAAATGGTTTAGTTGGAATGTTTCATTGTGGTCTTAAATAGAAAACCACTTTTCGATGAAACCCATATGACAGATTTGACTCCAGTGATTATTGTCGTCGAAGGATCTGGAAAAAAAATGACCAGTTGGTGTTAAAGAAAATTAGAGTACTTCACGGACTGGTGGCAAATAATATTTAGAAATGTCTCCGCTGTTTAATATCCCTTTTCTGATATTGTAGAAACGTTTCCTTTCACATTATGTTTCTTTTTACCGTGGATAAATGATTTATAAAACTTAGTTTAAAATAAATGTACTTGTTCAACGTAACAATTTTTCAAAAAGAGAAATTAATCTGTACACATGGAACTGAGGAAATTAAGCGATTAAAAAAATTTATTGCATCACGAATTTTACTCAAACGATCCATGACCTATGGGGTGGTGAACAACACTGACGAATTTGTGGAATCTACTTGCTATCTTTTGTAAGTAGAATTTTACTCACAATTTTTAGTTGCCAATGTTAAAAGGAAGCTTCAAAAGTACTTTTTAATAATTTTCTGAAATTGAAATTCACTATGACAGTTTCTGCTTATTTGTAGAAAAAACTGAAGTGAAGATTAGTTGACTTAATTTACTGAAATCTGTTTACACAAAAGCTCTATATATCAAAGGAACTGATTTTATCTACAACAGGAGTGAATTTTGTTTTATTTATCAAGGGTGAATTTTCATGACAAAGAATTTTCATATTTATTTTCTGTAAGTAATTTCAAATTTCTTTTGAACTCGTCTATGTTTTCTGGTCTATATTTTTTCAAAAACTGGCATTTAGATTCATGGTAAGCGTTTTTCACACTAATTAACAAAAATATTGCTCAATAATGCAAACAAAATCAAGAACAATTGCAAAATTGCACCTAAAAATGTGGGGTCAAAATACCCCTAAAGCAGAGGTTGCTAGAACTTCTACTCCTTCCCTTCAAACATTGATACTGATATGTTTTAAAACGAATGAAAATCTTGCAT
>NC_134477.1:6326574-6393833 GCF_964194025.1 Convolutriloba macropyga
CTTTTCTATAAAGTAATGCAAAAATGTCACCTGAGGCTCAGATTTGAGTTGACTGTAAAAAATTGCAATTCTCGAAACATCTGGAAATTACGATTTCAAAATCTTAGGATTCAAAAAAAAAATTTTTTTTAATGAAGTTCTATGACTACCACTTTTCCATAAATACGGTACCACTGAAAAATAATTTTTTCGATTTTTTTTCTATTAATCTTTTGAAACACACTAATTGTGCATTGTTTTAGCCCTCTTCAAGATTTCTTTAAAAGTTTGTTATTTTACAACTTTCATACAATGAGAGTTCTATGATTACAACTTTTCATAGAAGCCATAATATGAAGTTGTAAATTTATAACTTTTTGAATTTGGGGTCAACCCGGTTAGGTTCTAGTTTAAACCCAGAAACTCTTAAAGAACTCAGTTTTGAGTTCAAGACCGGCATCGCCTCAGATCGGACTGTCCCCGACCGATTTGACCTAGGTCAAATCGGAGGATCTTACATAAATTCAACGCATTCAACGCCAATCTTACATATTTTTGCGTTTTTTAGCGTTGACACCTCGCTATATATTTGCTTCCATAAACTGTTATCCGAGGTATTTTTAGCGTACGATAGTCTAAGCGATGGTCTGGAAGTTATTTGAACCAATGATTTGTGAAATCAGAAGGCCTGAACATCGGGGTGTAATCACTGATTGTCTCAGCGTCTGTTGGTCTGATCAGAGACAATCAGTGATTACACCCCGATGTTCAGGCCTTCTGATTTCACAAATCATTGGTTCAAATAACTTCCAGACCATCGCTTAGACTATCGTACGCTAAAAATACCTCGGATAACAGTTTATGGAAGCAAATATATAGCGAGGTGTCAACGCTAAAAAACGCAAAAATATGTAAGATTGGCGTTGAATGCGTTGAATTTATGTAAGATCTACGCTTGAGCGTAGATCTTACATAAATTCAACGCATTCAACGCCAATCTTACATAATTGTGCGTTGAATTTTGGCGTAGATCTTACATATTTAGCGTTGAATTTTAGCGTAGATCTTACATATTTAGCGTTGAATTTAGCGTAGATCTTACATAAATTCAACGCATTCAACGCCAATCGTACATATTTTGCGTTGAATTTTGGGGTAGATCTTACATATTTAGCGTTGAATTTTAGCGTAGATCTTACATATTTAGCGTTGAATTTAGCGTAGATCTTAAATAAATTCAACGCATTCAACGCCAATCTTACATAATTGTGCGTTGAATTTTGGCGTAGATCTTACATATTTAGCGTTGAATTTTAGCGTAGATCTTACATATTTAGCGTTGAATTTAGCGTAGATCTTACATAAATTCAACGCATTCAACGCCAATCGTACATATTTTGCGTTGAATTTTGGGGTAGATCTTACATATTTTAGCGTTGAATTTTAGCGTAGATCTTACATATTTAGCGTTGAATTTAGCGTAGATCTTAAATAAATTCAACGCATTCAACGCCAATCTTACATAATTTTCCGTTAAATTTTGGCGTAGATCTTACATATTTAGCGTTGAATTTTAGCGTAGATCTTAAGTATTTAGCGTTAAATTTAGCGTAGATCTTACATAAATTCAACGCACTCAACGCCAATCTTACATAATTTTTCGTTGAATTTTGGCGTAGATCTTACATATTTAGCGTTGAATTTTGGCGCAGATCTTACATATTTAGCGTTGAATTTTAGCGTAGATCTTACATATTTAGCGTTGAATTTAGCGTAAATCTTACATAAATTCAACGCTTTCAACACCAATCTTACATATTTTGCGTAGAATTTTGGCTCAGATCTTACAAAATTTAAGGTTGAATTTTTTGAATTCCATTTCAGACCACTTTATGATTTCAAAAGTTTTTCAAATGTTTTTTCAAAAAGTCAATTTTTTCACTGTTTTCGACCCCTATGCTTCACAGGTGAGAAAACCGAAGTCAGCAAAAAACCACTTTTTAGTGCTCTTTTGTAGTGCAAAATCCATTTGAGACCATTTTACAATTTCAAAACTTTTCCAAGTTTTTTTCGAAAAATCAATTTTCACTGTTTCGACCCCTATGCTGCAATGGTTAGAAATGTGAAGTCAGAGAAAAATCATTTTTAGTACTCTCTTATAGTGCAAAATCCAATTGACACCATTTTACGGTTTCAAATTTTTCAAGTTTTTTTTCAAAAAGTTAATTTTTTAACTGTTTCAACCCTATACTGCACAGGTGAGAAAAATCACTTTTTAGTGCTCTTTTTTAGTGCAAAATCCGTTTCAGACCATTTTACGATTTCAAAACTTTTTTAAGTTTTTTTTCGAAAATTTAATTTTTTCACTATTTCGAACCCTATACTCCAAAGGTGAGTAACTAGAAGTCAGAAAAAATCTTTTTTAGTGCTCCTTTATAGTGCAAAATCCAATTCAGACCATTTGAAGATTTCAAATTTTTCAAGTTATTTTTCGAAAAATTTATTTTTTTACTGTTTCGACCCCTATATTGCACAATTGAGAAAAATGAAGTCAGCAAAAAATAACCATTTGCTCTCTTACGGTGCAAAAACCATTTCAGACCATTTTAGGAATTCAAATTTTTTTCAAAATTTAAAAAAAATTTAAATTTTTCCTAGTACTTCTCACATGATAAATGCGTTGAATGCGTTGAGATTATGTAAGATCTCGGCTAAATTCAACGAAAAATATGTAAAATCTAGGCTATATTCAACGAAATATATGCAAGTTCTACGCTAAATTCAATGCAAAATATGTAAGGTCTACGCTAAAATCAACGCAAAATATGTAAGATCTACGCTAAATTCAACGCAAAATATGTAAGATCTACGCTTTATAAGGATTTTGGCTCTTAAGTAAACCAAGGTACGGTGGTGCAATGGTAGAAGAGGCGACAAGTAAACAGGAGGTCAGTGGTTCGAGTACTATACTCAGAGTTCTACGCGTTGATTTTTTGTAAGATCAACGCTAAATTCAACGCAAAAATATGTAAGATCTACGCTAAACTCAACGCTAAATATGTAAGATCAGCGGCAACTAGCGTTGACAAGTCGGAAAATTCACCGCCATTTCATAATTTTGCGCTGAATGCGTTGAATTTTTGTCTTTAAATTCAACGCATTCAACGCAAAATTATGTAAGAAAATTGCTGTGAATTTTCCGACTTGTCAACGCTAGTTGCCGCTGATCTTACATAATTTTGGCCAAATTCCTCGGCCCGGGTATATATATATATATATATATATATATATATATATATATATATATTTGATGTGAGTAGTTTATGAGTTTCAGCAAGATTTCCATCTCTTTTTTTTTAAGAATTGAATATCAAAATGATGACTATTCTAATTTATTCTTATCTGCTTCCTTCATGCTTAGAAAATGCTTAAAAACTGCAACCGCAATTTGCAACCTACCTGTCGCATAAGTTTAAACTGCTCAGTGAGAATTAGAGAAAGCCAAACTGCTGAAGTCGGAAAATTTGGCATTAAAATGAACTGACATTTTTAAGTCTTCTTACACGTTAGGATGGCATTGTAAAAACTAAACTAGGACTCATTATCAACAATTCACAAGAAATAATTGCTAAAAATGAAAAACTGAATAAACATGTATTTGAATTTACTTGAGTCCGACCCACTTTATTGGGGGGGGGGAGGAACTATATACTCAAATGGGTTTTTTGTACATTCAATTTTGGCCGATCGATATAATCATCGTAGAGATTTATGAGTGGTCCATCATTAGAAAGCCCCTCCAGCGTAGGATATGTAATAAAAAATATTTTTAAAATTTTTTTTTGAAGGGAGTTATTGAGGTTGTAAATTTCGTGAATAGGAGACGACTTTCCGTTGTTTCTACTCAGGCTTTCCGTTGTTGTTGATTTTATTTTAAGAGATGGAGAAGGGATGCTGAATTGTTCGATCCGAGTTTTTGGCTAGAATTTATGCATCAATTTCTCAAAATTTCGCTATTTTCGTCAAAAATGAGACCAAGTGTTTTTCTGGCCCACTTTCTCTAAACTTGACAGAAGTAGATACTAAAAAACTACAATTATATTCCTTGAATGCTCTAAAAGAGAGCTAGTGGTACTCCCACTGCCTTTAAGAGTCTTCAGGAATCATAATTTTCCCAGTTTTTGCAAATTTAAACTCAATATTTATACAAAATGCTTTATTTGTTTTCGATATAATCAAGGTTTTTTTTCATAACCGATATGTTTCGGTTTCATTTGAACAAACGATTGTTTATTTAGACGCGCCTCAATATAAGGGCTGATCTTCATCTTACCATGGGTCCTTAAGTTAAAAACTTTTTTAGATTTTAATCTTGCGCGGCCAGTAGTATATAGGTGAGGGACAGTCCCCGGGGGGGGGGGGGGGGGGGTGAAGACCTCCATGTATTAAGATTGGTTAGAGCGGTTTTCCCAGGATTTGGCTCTTCCCTAATGCATTAAGATTAGGGATAGAATCTAGGGGCGCCTACATGTATTAAGATAAAGTATAGCGGTCTCAATGTATAGCGGGCATGTATTAAGATTGGGAATAGAATCTCCATGTATTAAGATAGCCGCCATGTATTAAGATAGCCGAAATGTATTAAGATAGCCGCCATGTATTAAGATTAGTTATAGCTGCCGACATGTCTTAAGATTAGTTATAGCCGTCGACATGTATTAAGATTAGTTATAGCCGTCGACATGTATTAAGATTAGTTATAGCCTTCGACTTGTATTAAGTTTAGTTATAGCCGTCGACATGTGTTAAGATTAGTTATAGCGTCGACATGTTTTCAAATTATTTAAATCCGCTGACATATATTAAGATAAGGGTATTTTTTGAAAAAATGTTGAGATTTTTGTACATTTTTACACCGTTTTTTCAATAATTTCTAAATACTCTCTTCTGAATGGTTAAAATGACAGCTTTTTTAAAAAAAAATGAAATGAAAAGTTATAAATAACAGACACAGTATAAATTATGCACATCAAAATACAAAATCACTCGAACATTTACATTAAATAGGTGTTAAATTGTTATCAAAATAAGTGAAAACGGAGGTACATTTAGCCGAGTGGGTTAATAAAGTCCACAAAAAAGAAAAACTTGCGTAGATAACTGAGTAAAAGGTACAATTGTTAAAAACTAATGTCGACTTTATGGGGCACCAGCTTAGTGTATACCCCAGTAAGCAAATTTACATAAAATTACTAATAAAATTTAGTACATGCACATCTTGAACATTGTTCAAGTTTGTTTGTAAAAAATTAAATAGATGAAAAGCAGCATAAATAGTGTAGAAACCAAACAAGTTTTCCATTTTCTGGAATGGTCTGTGTATCATTTTCTGATACTTTTTATTCGAAAATTTGTAATGTGTGACTGATGGTGCTAGAGAATCCACATAGTAATAGTTCCTATTGAGGCGACCAATCATTATCCAATGTTCACCAACTTCACTGCTTGGGGAAGTGTTGATGATTGCAAAAGTAAATTTGGGTAAATTTGGGACAAAATCTGCTGAAAAGGATCCAATAAACCGGAATTTAAGCTCTGGAATACGTTCAATAATGTCACGAAGTGAGGTGTTATCCATAACAAATAAGTTTTCTTTTCTTTATCTCACAAGCTCCGTTTGTACAAGGGTTCCTGACAGAGCAATCGAGTTTAAAACTTTCGTTCTGTTGAGAGAAGCAACAATCTTCGGATTTTGTGATTTTGTCAACCGTTTCGTCCTGGGTGCTAGGATGAAACAAAACTATAATTATAAAAAGTCCAAGGAAAATTAGCAAAGGAATATATATATATATATATATATATATATATATATATATATGAAGTTAGTCTACCCCAGTTCACATCCATTAGTTAATTAATAATTGATGTAGAAAACAACATCTAGATAGAGAGGTTAAGCCTACAAATGTTCCAACAAAGTACATAAAATTGTGAAAATGATGAAAAATTATTAGACATTTTTAGCAACAGTTCCAAACTGATCAATTTTAACAGTGAACATCCGTTCTCCCAGAACAATGATTTCTGTCACGTTTCTTGGCGAACGATCGAAAAACAATTCCAATCGAATACTTTTCACTGAGTTCAGGATAATGAATATTTTCGCCAGCATCTTGAAGTGAAGTGAGATCGAATAGTAGTATGTAGTGGTTCTGAAACTGATGATGCGGTAACGCAGGAATTGAATTTACTCGTTAAAAATTATTGCTTTCATTGTTGTTACGTATCCTCTACAGTCATTACTTGTATCAAGTGATACTATAGCTCTACTTCCGCGAACAATTCTAAACCAAATTCTCTTAGCAAATTCTCGCAAACCCAATTCCCGCAAACCAAATTTCTGATAATGGAAAGGATTTTCTTGAAAATGTCCCGTGAATGCTGAATTGGTGTTCATCGCAATAGCTACTCTTCTGATTGGAGCATTGCTAAGAACATTTTCCTGAATAAACTGCTTCTGTCCTGAGGGAATAATAAATGTACGTGCAATGGTTTCCAAAAAGTTGTAACAAGCAGGTTGAGGAGTTAACTGGTATTTGATAGTCTGGTGATACACTTCGTTAACAACCACGCGTCGTGTAAATAGGGAACAGTCAAGAACCTTAAGGGAAACGTGAGGATTGAAGGAAACTGTGTAAAAAGTAGGTCTTGCACGAATCAATTTCAATCTTAATTTTGTATTTGGAAGCAGTAACTTTTCACATTGGAACAAGTCAATAGCTAATTTACCGTAGTAAATGCTTCCATTTTTAGCAGAACTTCTTCCTCTCGGTTTATAAACGGGCTCTTCTCATAATCACTAGGTTCTTTTTCAAGTTTGTATCCATGACAAGCCAAAATACCTTCATTATTTCTTGTTGAAGCAATAAATTCATTGGAAATTAAAGCTTTGTGTCCATAGAGACTATTTGAGTTGTACATTTGTTGATTGTTCAGATACACTTGACAGTTGGTTTAGAGTGAGTGTAAAATATTGTTGACGTGAGTTAGATAATGTAAATCGTCATCTGTGAAAGACATACCCATATCTGGTTTTCCATGCTCATCTTTTTTCATAAAGTCATCAAACAATCTTCCCTTTTGTAGTCCAACTTTGATTTGAAGGTGGATATCTCTCATATCAAAATAGATGCTTCTATCTGTTTCAAATTCAAATTCAATGCTGCTTTCATCCAGTGAAGTACTAGGATAAAATTCTTGAATGTGAGAAGACTCAATTGGTTCCAAAACAGGAATTTTGTCAAAAATCTCCAAGCAAGAGTTTGTAAAGTGACCATATCGAAAATTGGAATCGTTTGTTGATCTAGAATTCATTTTAGATTATTAAATATATCTTTTCTTGTTAGACGACGTCGACTGATTTTTGGAGGTGATCTACGAATAATGCGTCGCTTTCTTGTTTTTCCTGCACCTAGCTGTTTTCGTAAAGTTTTCTTTCCAACATCAGCAGCAACAGATTTGAGTTTTTTCTTCCCAGTCAAAACATTTCCAATTTCACGAGCAGCCATTTCAATTAAATCAGCTCCCACTCTTTTTGCTGCTGGGACATTATATCGTCTCAAAAACGGAATTGCTGTCCTCCCAATTGTTTGCGCTAAAGCTGCAAATCTCCTACCCCTTTGTCTGGCATATCCGCGAAAATACGGTAAATCACTATCAGCAACCATTTTTTACAGTCTTAATTCTAAACATGATTTTCAGAAGTTTTTCTAACGATTAGTACTGCTCTAGTTACTCCGACAGAGTTGAAAGGTACTTTTTCACCATAAGAGTCTCGGAGCTCTAAGTTTATACTGTGGAATGAATTTTTCAGAATCTTTTTAAATTGTAAGTTGGGAAATTTTTGATAATTCATGTATTGCCCAGTTGAGATGATGTCATCATTCTTGACCTTTGATATAAAAGGAAAACATCGTAAAAGAGCAGCTTTTGTATCACCCACAATGTTGTATACAACAATATCACTATATATCATCAAGGTATGTATTCGTACAATGTCAAAAGGGAACTTGGGAAAATGTGGACCAGAACCGCTCATGAAAACCCCCATCCCATAAACAGCTTCTTCACATCCAAAGACATTACAAAGATCAGCACTAAATATAACAAGAAAAGATTTCTCATTGGGAGGACTCAAAGAAATTCGCTGTGTAATTTTGTTAACGTGTAATCTGATTGGTGTTTTTTCATAATTTTTTCGTTTCTGATCTTTTTTATTCATTTCGTTTACAATATCGGAGATCGAAGAATATAGACCTGGATCAAGTGTGTAATAGTTTGATGGTTTTGTATTTGGTGTTGTTTCGTCTAGATAGAAAAATTTCCCTTCCGTGATGTTTTGGTACAAGGAAGGATAAGATAGTTCTGTAATTGCAACCTCCCATTCTCCTTCGAGAGAAATTTGTTCCGGAAGAAAGTTTGTAAAAAACTTAAAGTATTATTTGGGTAACAATCAAAGGAAGCATTCGAAACCAACTCTACAGTAAAAGAATTCATCTCTAAATGATACACTTTGCAAGCTCTTGCTCATAAAATTTGCCTAGAATTTCATCACCTTGTTCTCCGTGAAGGTTATAGGTTGGTGGTTTTAAAGTCGCATTTTTAACAATATGAAAAATTTCACTTGTGAATTGAGACTTGTAACCTTTTCTAAATGGGATATCGTACTTGGAGATTCAAACGTTGTCTCCTATTTTGAAGCGTGGTTTTTTTGTACTCAATAATAGGGTTTTTGTAAAAAAAATTGACAAAAAATCTGAATTTTTAACGTTTTTGGGGAATTTACCTATAGATCTGGTAACTCTTGTGTTCATAGTGTGAACAAAACTATGCATTTTGTGAACGTATTTATCACCGTTTTCCTCCATGTAGCGATAAAGGATGTTTTTTAAAGATCTAATTGCTCTTTCTGCTACAGCAGCTTTTGTTTCACTTCTCGTAGAGTAGATTTTGATTTCTCTACTCTTGCAAAAATTTTTGAATTCTCCCCCGAACTCAGTACCTTGATCAACCCAAACTCTATCAGGTTTAGTGTTCTTCCTTAATCTTTTTTTTGAAGGCAGCTACAGCATCAGAGGCATATTTTGACTTCACTGATTGAACACGGACCAGGCAAGAAAAGACGTCAACACATATCAATAAGCATTTCACACCGTTATTAAATTCAGACAATTTATCCATAAAATCCAAATCAAGACACCAAATTTCATTGATACGTTTTGCAAAAGCAGGTAACCTTTTGAAATGTCGAATTGCTTGTCTAAATTTAGTATAAGAATTCTTTCTGTATATAAAATCAGTAACCTTCTTCTTTGACTACCCGCTGGCTTTCTGAAGGTTTTGAACTGATCCATATGCGGCTTTTCCTCCCCTGTAAAACATCTGTAGCTTAGCTTTTCAGATTGTGAAAGGGATCCAGCTTCCTCGTTCTTTGCTTTTGGCATCTTTGTTTATAATTTTATGTGGATTTAAGCCAATTGCGTCAAGAATTGTGTATTAATATCGGGACATTCGACGTTTGTACTCTTCAAAGCGTATAGGAAATCGACAAATGCCACGTTTGTATCTCTTTTGTCTAACAAAATGGAGTCAGGTAGGGATAGCTTAATGCGAGGTGAATTTAAAATTTCATTGATAAATGATTCGTTGCTGGAAGACTTCGTTTTAGCGTTAACTTTTCTATAAACAATTTCCAAATTTTTTGGAACCGAATCCTGTTTTTCGTTATATTTGTCCAATCTTTGAGGTGATAACCTGATTTTCTGACCATAAAGTTATTGTGGAATCAAAACAAACTGATCCATTTCAAGAGAGACGATTAATGATTGACGGAGTTAAAATTGATATAAGACTGATCCCTTTTTTGGAACTCAGGATCTCTCTTCTTTTACTGAGACTTGTTTTTTTTTAAAATAAGAAGATGAATTTCTTCTCTGAACTTTAAAACTTCTTGTTTTTGAATTTCTCTTAGCTCTCCTCTTAGAAGGTTTACTATGCACTCGTTTAGAAACTGGATGAAATCTTTGGGACAATTTTTGAGAAAAGTTATTTTGAAGCTCTGGAAATGTTTCTGGAACGCGGTCAGAGTAGAGAGATGTTGTGTGCTCATCGTTCAGAAATGTAATCTGTTGCCTGCTTTGAGGTAGAAAAAATAAAGATGGCGTTGAACCACTGGTAGTACAGTATCTTAGAGAGTCGACTGTTTTTGGAGTCAAGTCAATAAGTAAATGACCCTAGAGAACTGAAGTTGCTGTGGTATACCAGTCTTTTAGTTGAGATCCCATTCCGAACTGTTGACTGAGCGTGTTTTTTTGTAAGACGTCTCTGGGTGATTTGAATAAAACAATATGGGTGTTTTGTAGTTCAATATACCTTCCTAGTCGGCTTTGATGAAAGAGATTGTGCTTTATGTACTTTGTACTTAAACCTTTATGTCTTCCAGCTGTAGCTATTTTAACAAATTCTTTTGAACTAGAGATTTCTTCACAAGAGTCATCAAAAATAAGTAAATACTTTGTTCCATTATTAGGTAAATTTTGTATCAACTCAAAATAAACACCTTGGACGAACTCAATTTTTTAAATATTTTTTGACATTAGTCCGTAAAGAGATTGATAGTGTTGATAAAAATAGTAAATTTTGTCAAATTCTGGTAGAAAAGTTCCAAAAACTAACCAATCATGGATGAGATGGGATTTCCCAGATCCACTTGGTCCAACCAATGAAATGAAAACTCGTTCTTTTGTGGAAGTTATTTTCTTTATAATTTTGGGGAAGGTAAAATATATCAAACCGTACTCGAAAAAATGGCGATCCATACTGTTGTCTCCTCACAATTCTCAGCTAATGTAATTCTTACGATACAACAAGCCAAATCAATAATATGACGCAAAACTGGGACAAAAAAACTACTAAAGACCGGTTACACGTCTGTCCAAAACATTTCCAAGATTGACGTTCTTGATTATTGTCATCAAAGACAAAATTACCTAATTGAAGCCCCTTATCAGTGTGATCAGTCAATTATACGCTATCTTTTTTCCTAGGAATAAAGGAACTGTGCAACTGAATTGAAACGTAAACAACAAAAAAATGTCAAAAATTAATAAAAAAGATAACTGAACTAAACATAACACACAACCAAAATATTGTTCCGTCAAAGGAATCAGCGAGAAAAAGCATCAAAATTGAAAAAAGTACCAAAGTTAGGAGCAAGACTATGAAAGAATAACAAAGTAAGGGAACACAGTATTTTTTGATAAGCCCATATCCCATAAACTTAAGCCTTCTTTTCTGCACAATGAAGAGTTTTCTTGTGTCGATAGTGGTAGTTGCTGCTATTCCATTCAGCATCATCATTTTCTAATAGTTTGGAAGCCTTCGGACAGCCAAGATCATCAATATTTTCCACATCTTTACACAAGTAGGGTGATAAAATTTTGCATTTTTCAAGTCCTTAAGCAAAATACTCTGTTGTTGGTGAGCAATGTTGATGTATAATAAAAGCCATCTCAGAATAATCGAGCTTTCCATGATTCCAATTTATACCGTGCATATTTTTTGTATTCAATTTTGCTTGAAAAGTCGGCTTGTAGTCTTTAGATGGGAGAAAACAGTATCCAAGTACAATTCCGTCCTTAAAGATTCCCAACTCTTTGACAATTTTTCCTTCTAAGCATTCAATATCTAGTACAACGAGAGGCATTCTTTCTTCTGGGATGATTTTTCAAAAAATGATCAACAGTCTAGCTTTTTGAAAACACGTGGATGACAAATTTTTATAAAGACACAAAAGACCAGACCAGTAATGTGACCCAAGAGACAAGAGCTCGGAAATTGAGGTAACATGTAACAATAACCCGGTCCTTGGTTTGTAGTTGCTTTAACCGCTCCAGCAGAATTGTGTAAAATTGCATGTAAACGAAACACTTTCGATCTTGCTAGGAAAAAGTCCAGAATTGAATTACCGTAGCCAATAAGTCCTCCGTGGGGGAAGTTTTGGTCAATTTCCTCCAAATTTATGTTTTGATCCCAACTTTTACATGCAGCCAGGAAACAGTTTTTTTGTTGTTCGTTGTTGGGGAACATTGGAAAAATACTACCGTAACAACTAAAAAAGTTTAGAAGTGTGACAATATCCATCAATTTTTTTCTTTATTTATCTAAAGTGATACTAGTCTTTTTGAAGGTCTCTATATAAGAAAGAAGGTCAGGAAGATGTTCCAATAATTTTTTGTATTCCTCCTTTTTTGGTTCAATCTTTGTCAAAAAACTCCAACGATGTTCCAACGATGTTGTGAAATGGAAACTTCGTGTTTATCAGATTGATATATTAAAGTAGTGCGTCGTAATCCGTTATGAATCACCCACTTTAGTTCTGAAAAATAGGACTCACTGTCAAGTTTATCAATTTTGGGAAAATTTAGAGCTTCAAGAAATGTATAACAAGACTTTTTTAGTGCGTAGTGAAGTCTAACGTGGAATACTTTTGATTTATTTCTTAGATTCAAAAAAATATTTCTGGAGGAACCAATATTCCAACTCATTTTCATTTTAAAAAAAAGAGAAAAATGATTCAAATATTTTGAATTCTAAAGACAAATACATTATAAAATTACACATTTATTGAAATGTACATTGTTGAATATTAGAAAAGTCCTTCAGATTTTGTATCAACTCCTTGAATTCATCCAGAGTGTAGCTGACATAAGTCACTTTTTTGAAATCGTTGTTATCCTTTCGACAAAAAAGTCGAATTTATACATAAGTTGAAGCTGGGTTGTCCTTGATGTATTGGAGGAAGTAACATAGAGTCTGCGGTTTCGTCCAATGCTAATCTCTCTCACTTTGTGACACAGTTCCAGCACGTGTTCCATGCCTATATTTTTTGTCAAATTGAGTCTGGTTTTCTCTCATCTCCAATTCTCCATTGAGAAGATCCTCCTTGAGGAAGCAGAATTTTTTAAACTCATAGTCTCCAATTCGCAGTTGCTGGTACTTTTCAAAAGTCCCAGAATTGTCTTTTCTAAAGACTTGGAAGGTTGGTTCAGTATAAATTTGTCCGTTTCTTGAAATCTGGGACAAAGTAAATCTCCCAAATGTCTTTGAATTGGATCCAAAGTCCATATAAAAAGGAACCGAATCAGTCCCTGGTTTTGGTGAGGATTGAGTGTACATTGAAGGAGTACTCGAAAGAAAAGGTGATACTTTAGAGAGACACTATTCAACAACTTGAGCTGAGAGTGAAATAAAAAATAAATGATTTGTATTTGTACGCAATTCCCCTCAATAACTTCCTTTTATGGTAATGACGTCATGTATTACAATAAAAGGAATGCTAAATGACGTTATTTCCTTATATGGTAATCTTTTCGGAAATCTTGAGGTTCGCAAATTTTCAAATTTTTTAATCAGAATTTCAAACGGATCCTGGTGTTTGGCTCGTCTGTGTTGCATTAAAGAAAAATAGTGCTTGAAATATTTTGAACAAGTATAAGAACGAATTCTTTTAGTCTTCTGTTTCTTGAACTGCATCATTATGAAAATGATTTTTTAGCCTTTTATGGAAACAGACAATGCAACCTCTAAAAATAAAAAATTACGTTCCGTACTTTTTGTGTCCATATATAGGTTCTATTCTGTTATCCCGATATAGAAATGGCAGCAATAATGTGTCAGGTTTTACCTCAATTTTACAGAGATTATAATGACAAGACATTATTCCTTTCTGTATCTGTTAAGGAGTATAAACCTTAACTACTCACTAAAAAATACTCCGTTGCTACTCCAAATGAAAATTTTTGTCCATTAAAGACTTGTCGCTACCACATTATTCTCATTTCATCCTCAGTGAAGGAGATACTAGAGAAAATAGAAAATTTGTCTTATGTTTATCAAACAGTTGATTGCTTGTACACACTCTATAAACAACAGTTCTTTGGTTCCATTATAGAAGAGTCAGTACTACGCGCTGAGCAAAGAAATGCGAGCACTCAAACCCTTGGATCATCTTTTCTAGATAGGGTGCATTCCCTTAGAAATTCAAAGTATGAGAGTGAACTTATAAATATTGTTGATTGTTTGTTAGATGGACATGGCATAATTGATAATCATCTTTTGTATCCTGAAATTAGAAAATAAAGTATATATTTTCTTGTTTGTGTTTTGTATCTGTGTTTATAATTTGAAAGAACGTACTGATAAAAATCAATTTTACAAAAACTTTTCTTAAAAATCGAAAATTCAAACAAATTTTTGTTCAAAATCGAAAAAATTTTCAATGTTTTCTCTCAAAAATCGAAAGTTTTTTCAACAATTTCTCTTAAATATCGAGTTTTGGATTGAAAAAATTTTCTTAAATGTCGAAAAATTGTTCAAAAACTGTCATTTAAAAACGCAGAAAAATATTCATTTTTCTTCATTTTATGATAAGATTGTGCGCAAAAAAGAAGTTTTCCTTACATTTTAAAGTGACATTTTTCAAACTTGTTTTGTTTCAATAAATATCAATTTTCAAAACAAAAGTTTTTATTAAAAATCGAAAAACCATTTCAGTTTTTTTCCTAAAAATCAATTTTTAAACGACTTTTTTTGTTAAGAACCAAATATTTATCAAAGTTAAAATAAAACTTTGACAAAAATTGCAGTATTTTTGTTTCAACATAGTTTGCATAGTAATTGGAGTAAAGAGAAAGTTCAACTTAAAAAGAAATGAATTCAAACAAAAGTATAAATACATCACAAAGAATTCAAGTTTAAAACTTACAATATCAAATTTATTCAAAAAGAATTCTCACAACGTGATCTGGCAAGTTTTGAATTTCATTGCCAAATGGACGGACTCTTTCAACAATTGCTGGAGGTTCTGTAGGTCGAACAATGATGGGAGTTACGGGAGCCTCGTCTGTCAGCACAATGGGGTTGTGAGCTGTTCCGTCCTCTATGGAGGGGGTTGTCATTGACGGTGTAGTCGACATATCAGTCGAACCATAATACTGAGTTGGATCGAAGTTTTCCAGATCGTTAAATGACCACGTGGTGCTAGTATCGACACTCAATTCGCTTTGTTGACTGCTGCAAGCATTGCTCACTATCTGGAGAAGTCTGCTTTGCTGCTCTGGAATGGATACTTGAGTTGTCACGGGTGTATTGAACCATTTGTTGGGAATCTGTCCTTCCTCCCACGGAAATGTGTACTGAATGCCTCCAGCAACGTAGTTGTCGGGAAAATCTGTTCCGTTAACGTGAGGGTAGTGATGCCCACTAATCACAGCAACTTCGTGGCCCATTGCGTGAATTCCAAGCTGATTCTCCGTGATTGGAACCTGCCCCTGATGATATGTGTCAAACTGTTGTCGCTGGTGTTCAATAATGTGCCACACTGTGATAGGTAGGGTTACAACGGACCCGTAGAGCCCATTCGACAAGTCTCTGATGCTGATTCGAGCAGTCTCCTCTGTGAAAGAAACTGAATAGAGAAGGCTGTTGTTCTGCACTGTGAATTTCATTTCTCAATTTGGTGAGACTAGAGTCAAAGCTAGTTGAGACAGAGGTGATGTTGTTTTCAGAGAAGAGAAAGCAAGTGATGCTGGGTGAATTTTTCAGCTCTATTTATACTAAACTCCAACCAATGAGAACAAAGTTTCCAAAAAGGGTAATGTTTAGCAGAAAAAGTGACGTTATTTTCCAGAAAAAGAAATGTCTCAATTGTAAAGATACCAAAGAAGGAATCAACTCATAGAAAATCTAACATTACTATCCGAAACAAGTAAGCTCAATACTGAATAAACACCAAAAAAGGTAACTTTTACACGTGTTACCCTAGTTAACAGCCAAAGATGGATAAGTTAGAGGAAATGAGTTGACGTTATTGACCAAAAAAGTCAAGCTTTGATAAATTCTCTCCATCTCGTTGAATCTCAATTCGATCTCGGAAAATGTTCCAAATTTGGAACTAAATTTTTGTATATAAATGTTGGGGAGTCGTATTCCAAATCGTACTCTTACCCCCTCTGCATTGTAGTCCTTGTAATAATGAAAGAACTGCGCACTCTGTAGAGATGAAGTAATTGTTACCGGTTCAGGAATTGGGATATAATTAGATTGAGACAAATTTCTGTACTGTTCCATTATCTCTGGGACAGAATTCATTATGAAAAGCATTTCATACTTGTTGATTTGTAGTTCTGTCGATAAATCAAAAGATTGTTTTGTTATATAGTCATCATACTCGAATTTTTTTTATAGAAAAGGTTGCATATTCAAAACCTTTACTAAATTGGATGATTCTGTTGTTTTGAGTAAAAACGTCCAAGAAATTGTAAAAAGAAATAAGGGTCAACATCAATTACGTCTACTCTGTAAGCATCAGCGATTCCTTCCTTTCTTTTGTAAATTTTTTCCAAAAGTTGTAAGTGATTTTTGATCAACATTTTTCACAAATTAATACGGTATCAAGTAAAACCCTGTTAATATAAAAGAAAATAAAAATAGAAAAAGGAATGCATAAAATGAAATCGTTTATCTTGAGAATTAGATTTCTAAAGCTGCAGTCTGATTGAGTGGGAGGTTCTATTACAACAACATTAAGTTGTACAACGTAAACTTTTTCTTCAATAAAAGATGGAAACTTTTTCTTGATCTCTCTCTTGTTGTGTTGAAAGCACATTTATGCGCTAGTTTCTATTTTCAATAAAACTAAATTGAATCTCCGACAGTAAAATTTATCAATATTTGAGATACACAATTTTGGACTACATCTATTCAAAATACTGTAACAATCGTGAATTTCTGACATGACGCCTGAATCTAAAAATAGAAATGACGTCATTGCCATATATGGAAGTGATGAGTCATCATCGACTACCTCAAAGTTACATAGCAGCTTTAAATCATTATACTTTCTGTTTTTTCAGATTCAGCTGCTCCGCAATTTACCTGAATTTTTCATAAATTCATCTTGAACTAAAATAACAATGCTTGCTCTCGATAGAAATCTCCCAGTGAAATGCACAAAAGGCGAAAAAATTGTTGCTAAACTAAACATGGCCAGGCACAAAAAATCTTGTGATAGTGGGACTTTATCATGTCCCAAATGCCCCAACTTTTTTACCAAGAAGAAGGAAGAATTTAATTATCACCTTGCCAAGCATCATGCCCCAAAAGATGTTAAGCTTAGTACTGTGTGTACTATCTGCTTAAAAGAATTCGTTCCCAAGCTTTTATTCTCTTCAACAACACAAGAGGTGAAAGCATGGATTTTCGACAAAATTTGGAACCAAATCGAGTGAAAAGCTCAAAGAAAGCTTAGAATCAGAGGAGCTAGATCAGAACAACGAGCAATTACAGCTGGAACTTAGTTGCTTGTCAGCACTTTTTGACGATACGGAAATGGAGAATGGGAGACATCGAGTGTTTAACTTCAAGTTGTCCAAGCTCGATCCCAATGAAATCAACGAGAAATTAAAAGAACTTATTGAAAAACTAAATTGTGCTGTCAAAGTGAATCTGGCTCTTGGATTTATCTTGCGCAATCTGGACACAGACGA
Source organism: Convolutriloba macropyga (assembly GCF_964194025.1). Taxonomy (NCBI): domain Eukaryota; kingdom Metazoa; phylum Xenacoelomorpha; order Acoela; family Convolutidae; genus Convolutriloba; species Convolutriloba macropyga. The sequence goes on from NC_134477.1 coordinate 6,344,160, forward strand.
GTATTGGTACTTTTATGCGCATGAGAACAACACTTCCTTTGAAAAATCTCATTTGCTCTGCACAAAAGGAGACTTGGTCTCTCTTCAAGACAGAGTAGAGAAAATGGATCTAGTGGAGACGTGCGCACAGGAGAGGGAAAATACAAAGTGGCGATTTGCTTTGACTACTAACCTAACAATATTCTGCGCTCTCCTAAAAAACATTCCAATGGGATGTATCGATGCTGTTCTTCCTGAACAGTTACTTAGACGACCAGATGTGAATTGCCTTGTATCGAATAGTTACGGCGATACTTACAAAGATTATCTTTGCCTGTTCAGAGCTATAGCTGTTCACTTGTAAGGATCATCTGAGTTGGAAACGAATGCAGCAAATTTATTTAGTTCTTTTCTTCTTGAATCTGGACATGACGAAACCAACTTCAGGGGAGTATCAATCGATCACCTCGTGTTTGTTGAAAATGCGATAAAGCATAACATCTTTATATATGATATTGATAGAGAGGAAGGAGAATTTGTTGGAGAACTTGCGAGAAGAAGTGTTGAAATATACGAAAAGGACATTAATTTACTACGATACAACAACCATATTTGCTACGTGGATGATATTAACACATTCTTTAAACGATTCCGTTGTCCCAGTTGCGATACATTTATTAAGCACCCAAGTAATTTCAACCGTCATTTAAAATCCTGCAACGACAGAGTACAGCATAATTACCCAAAGAGTGTGTATGCTCTGCGAGAAACTTTGTTTGATAAACTCGACGTACTCGGAATTTCCTATAACGATGATCAAAAATTGTTCAAAAACTTGGCTACTTTTGACTTTGAATCTATCTGCGTTCCTACTGAAGAGTTAAAAGGTACAAATATAACTACTTGGATTGGAAAACATGAACCAATATCTGTCTCCATTTCCTCCAACTTGATTGAGGAACCTGTGTTTCTATGCGACAAAGACCCTAAGAACCTGATTGTTTCTTTTGTCGAAGCTCTTGAGGAGTTAGTTAACAAGCGTAAAACCGAAATGCAAACAAAATTTGCATCAATTCAGGAGATAATCAATAGCCGAGTTAAAGCCATCTTTCAAAAATTGAACGAAAGGAAAGGTCGCACAACTCCTGCTTTTGATTTCGAAGATGAGTGTATTGAGTTGGAGTAGGAAGCTGATATGTCTACTCAGTTCCTACAAATTCAGAAAAATCTATTTTTGGACTTGCAACAACACTTTGAGCGTTATATCAACACATTACTTGTATTTGGGTTCAACAGTGGAAAGTACGATTTGAATCTCATCAAATCCTATCTTCTACCTTATCTCATTCATGATATTCAACCTAACGTTATCAAAAAGGCAAATCATTTTGTTTCCTTCAAGTTCGTTGACGTGCAGTTCCTTGACATTCTAAATTTCCTTGGAGGAGCTAAATCTCCTCTCGAATCATTCCTCAAAGCTTACAGGACCAGCGAGCCTAGAGGTTTCTTCCCATATGAATGGTTCGATTCTCCAAATAAACTTGACGCACCTTTTCTACCCCCCTATGAATGTTTCTTCAGTAAGCTGAAGGATCACAACCTTTGGAGAAAGAATTCACTGATTTCACTAAGTTGCTGAACAGTGGACTATCTCAAAAAGAAGCTCTGAAAAAATTGAGACTGAAAGAAGTTCCCCTATCTGGAGTCGATAACTACAATTACTTGAAAGTGATTTGGGAGGAAGAGCAAATGTCTACATTTAGAGATTTTGTCAAGTGGTACAACAACAAGGATGTTGTTCCAACACTAGAAGCAATGTAAAAAAGATGGATTTTTATCACAACAAAGGAATCGACATGTTAAAACCCGGATGTACACTTCCCAATTTAGCAAACGTTTGTCATCGCAAGTCAACAAACCACAAATTTTTCCCATTTGTTGAAAATGACAAGGATTTACATGATAAAAAACGCAAGGACATGACTGGTGGACCTTCTATTGTGTTCACAAGAAAGGCAGTAGTTGACCAAACTCACATCAGGAACTAAGAAAATATATGTAAATCTATCGTGGGTATTGATGCTAGTCAACTCTATCCCTTTTCAATGTGTCAAGAAATGCCAACAGGACTTTACACACGATGGACGCTCGACACAAATTCCTCAAAAATTCAAAGCTCGAAACAATAAATCTCGAACAGTTGAGAACATGGTCATGTCTTATCTCTAATCACAACGCCCAGAATGCACAATTGAAAGTTATTATACAACCGGGAAACAGAAAAAGATTGACTGTTTTAGCGTGGACGGTTTTTGTGCTCATTGCGACACAGTATTCAAAGCTATGGGTTGTTATTTCCAATTTTGCCCATGCCGAGAATCTCGAGCAAACCTCTCAGAGGAGGAAATTCAGAGAGGAATCAGAAAAAGAGAACATGATGAACTGAAAAGAGATTATTAGAGAAACAAAGGATACAATATTGTTGAAGTCTGGGAGTGTAAATGGCGGGAACGTGTTAAAGAAGAGGAAAATGCCAGAAATCACGTTAGGAAGAACTTTCCCTTCAAACTACCTATGACGCAAGAGTCTCTTTTAGCGAAAATAAGAGATGGGAAAATGTTTTGATATGTACAGTGCGATCTCGAAGTTCCAGACGGATTAAAGTACAAGTTCTCTAATTTAACTCCTTTTTTTAAAGAACTTTATTGTCAGTCGAGCCGATATTGGAGATTATCTGAGAGAGTATGCAATTGAAAACAACCTACTCAAACAACCTCAACGAATAATGATTTCGAGCTTCAAGTTGGAAAATGGGACAATCATTACACCTTTACTCAATTTTTATCTCAGTATTGGTCTGAAATGCACAAAAATTTATAGATTTGTACAATACACACCCAAAATATACTTCAACAATTTTGTTCAGTCAGTGGTAGATGCTAGAAGAGCAGTTGATGAAAATCCTGACTCTAGCGTTGTGGCTGAGACAATGAAATTGTTGGGTAACAGCTCTTATGGGTATCAAATTATGGACAGAAGTAGACACACAGAGACCAAGTACCTGAATGATGAGAAGATGCACAAAGCAATCAATGGGAGAATGTTTAAGCGCCTGAACAATGTGTCAAAAAAAATTTACGAAGTTGAGCTTGCAAAATCGAAAATTGAGCATCGAGAACCTATAATAGTTGGATTCTTCATACTTCAGTACGCTAAATTACGTATGTTGGAGCTGTACTATAACTTCTTTGACAGATTTTGCAATGTGGATAAATTCGAAGAGTTAGAGATGGATATAGATTCTCTTTATTTAGCGCTAGCGCACGAGAACTTGTATGATTGTATTCGACCTGCTAAAAAGGAAGAGTGGGAGACTTTGCGAGAAAAGGACTGTGATGATTGCTTCAGAGCAGATGCCTCACACAACTTTTTCCCTAGAACATGTTGTTCTAAGCATAAGTAGCATGATAAACGGGAACCAGGTCTTTTCAAGGAGGAATTCAGATGCACCGAAATGATTTGTCTCTGTAGTAAAACCTATTGTTGCTACGAGGCTAAGTCAGACAAGTACAAATTCAATAGCAAAGGCCTAAACAAAAGAACTCTGGAGGAGACTGGGGATGGACCAATGGAAAAATATCGATGAGTGATGGATAAAATTATCAACTTTACTTCGACAAATAGAGGTTTCAGAACAATAAATCATTGTGTTGCTACACATGAACAGACAAAGAAAGGGTTATCCTATTTCTATCTTAGCTGACGGTATCCATACCGAACCCCTCAAATTGTAGAGCTTTTATAATAACTTTTATTTTTCTCTAATATGTGATATTTTTATTATTCTGTCTTTGTGAATTTTTATAAATATGCTTTAAAATTTATACGTATTTAATGTAAATGTTCGGTTGATTTTGTTTTTTGATGTGCATAATATATACTGTGTCTGTTATTTATAACATTTCAATTCATTTTTTTTAAAAAGCTGTTATTTTTAACCAATCAGAAGAGAGTATTTAGAAATTATTGAAAAAACGGCGTAAAAATGTACAAAAATCTCAACAATTTTTCAAAAAATACCCATAATCTTAATATATGTCAGCGGATATAAAAATTCTTAAAACATGTCGACCGCTATAACTAATCTTAATACATGTTGACGGCTATAACTAATCTTAATACATGTCCACGGCTATAACTAATCTTAATACATGTCGACGGCTACAACTAATCGTAATACATGTCGACGGCTATAACTAATCTTAATACATGTCGGCGGCAATAACTAATCTTAATACATGGCGGCTATCTTAATACATGGCGGCTATCTTAATACATGGCAGCTATCATAATACATGGAGATTCTATTCCCAATCTTAATACATGCCTGCTATACACTGAGACCGCTATACTCTATCTTAAGTAGGCGCCCCTAGATTCTATCCCTAATCATAATACATTAGGGAAGACCCAAATCCTGGAAAAACCGCTATAACCAATCTTAATACATGGGGGTCTTCACCCCCCACCCCGGGACTTTCGCTCACCTATATACTACTGCGGCCTCTTTTCTTAAACATTTCCGCATTTATAGATTTTAGGTGAATTTCAAATCGGGGCTCAAGTTTTGACAGATAATTTTTTTGAAAATGATGCCAACAAACATGTATTATGTTTCCAGAGTTAATGGTTTCTATGGCTTTGACCAATTGTTTTCGTAGTATGTTATGGACTTCTCATGTTTTCCTTTCATTTGTAATGTTTTGTAGTCAAATGATTCTATCTCTCCTACAAAGTTCCTGTTGTTAAGACGTTATGAGGGAACCTAGACAATGCCTTCAGTTGTTATCTAATGTCTCAATATGAGAATGATTATAATTGTTTTAAGGAAATGTCGGTGAGTATTTAAACTTTGCCACTATCTTATTTTACTTCGCTAATTTTCTGCCTCAGTCTCAGTAAAACCTGGCGGAAACACATTTCCTGTGAGTTGTAATTAAATGTCTGTAACAGTTCTACATTTAACTAGTGGTTTTCTGGTTTTGATGCTACCCGTTTTGTTACCCTCGAGTTTCTACTATTTTTGTGCGTAATTGTACATTTCATAGGTTGATTTTGTTTCCTTGTCACATTACCACCTTATTGACAATGATTTTGTTCTGAGACGCAGATCTCTACAAGATTCCAGTATATTTTTTTGTTTTTGCCTATATTTGTCTTTCATTTTGTTGTTCTGCAACATGTACCTGATAATGAAATGTCACCTTCCCACGGACGTACAAATGAACCTATTTAAGATTTCAATTATTAGGTATTTGCTTTAAGGACTTTCAAATTCATTTGTTTTAAAAAGATTTTTCTATCTGACTTTTCCTGTTTTCCTGGTCTCATTTTTGTCACCATGTAACTCACTCTCACAAACAAGAAGTCTAAAATGCTTTTGTTGAATTAAATTATTTTTGTTAGCTCTATTTGTCAATTATACTGTTCAGTTTTTCCTTTATTTTGGTTGTGGTTTTTGCGTAGTCCATCTTTAAAAGGCGACCATTTGACTTTCAGGCGATGCGCAAGTAAAAATTTAAAGTTTTTGCAGGCAACTTCTGGTAAATAGAGTGCTTTGAACACTGTGGTATTGTAAAATTGTTTGTGAATGTTTTGTCTTCTGCCTGTATTTCTCGCTTGTTTGTAGTCTCGTCGCTTAGTCTCATTAAAAAACCCAATTGGTTTCTTGAAGTGTTGCAACTTAATCCATTTTCGTTGAAATCTTATGCTTTTATGGCTTTTGAAAAGCTGCTTTATGGAAAACATAATTGTAGTGTTTTGATTCGTCAATTTTTTTAGTCGATTTATTGCTTAGTCTCTGTTAAGACAGGTTACAACCCGTATCCAATGGGCTGTAATTTAATGTTTAGACCAATTTTATTTTGAATCCTTTGTTTCTGGCCTTTATTACTACTGCTATTACGAGATTTCAAAAAAGTTCAAAATTTTTTCTCTTTGATAACTTTAAATTGTTTTGTTTTCTTTTTAAGTTTTGACATTAATGGTAGGTCCAATTGGCTTCGAAATGTTGCACAATTGAACCTTTCTAATTCTTTTAGCGATAAGTTTAAGGTTTTAGCGGCCTCGCTGAAATTGTTGCGCAAAATTGAACTGAACTTTTTTTTACTGTTTTTGTCCTTCTTTTGCATTCGTATGACGTACACTGGCTAATGATAGTTATCAATTGCTTCCAATGGAGACACGAATGAACATGTTAGTGGTTTCAGGTATTAGCTAATGATAATAGTCACTTTGAAAACAATTGTTTTCAAAGAAAAGAAACGTAATTTTGAACTTTGCACCTTTTTGCTCTTTTTTGTCGATATTGTCACCCAGTCGATTAAGGACTGGTACCAAAACTTTTCTAATGAATTATAATTTAATTTGTTTGTTTAGGTTTTTTCATGCCAGTTTGATATTGCTATGATTTTTTCAATATAGATATCGAGTTTTGCGTGGTATTATTTCCTTCCATTAGTGGTTTATTGAAAGATATGTATATTTTGAAAGTTTTCTATCTCTTCATTATTTTGTAGGCAATTGAGTCAAGAATGTGGATGAGCTGGGTAGAAACTTTATGTGTGTACGCACATTACGGAGCCTCCTTGTTTATCATTTACTATTGGATATAACGTACCTTCATTGATATATGTAACGTGATGAATTTCACAATAAAATGTGACAACTCATACAGCGGACACCATTTTCAAAATGTTTATTAAATTTCAAGTTTTTAATAGTGCTAAAAATTAAATTCAAAACTGAGTTCCTGTGAATGTGTTTTCTACATTTATCAACCGCAGGATTTATTTATGTCACCTCAATAATGACTGCGTCATTCATTACAAACTATGCAGGCAAAACGTTATTTGAGCACCTAAAAATTTGTTCGATCCGAGTTTTTGGCTAGAATTTATGCATCAATTTCTCAAATTTTAGCTATTTTTGTCAAAAATGGGACCAAGTGTTTTTCTGGCCCACTTTCTCTAAACTTGACAGAAGTAGATATTAAAAAACTATAATTATATTCCAATTATGTGTTTTCTACATTTATCAACCACAGGATTTATTTATGTCACCTCAATAATGACTGTGTCATTTATTACAAACTATGCAGGAAGAACGTTATTTGAGCATTTAAAAATTTTGATGAAAATGAGCATTGTCATTAGGGATGAAAACAGAGTACGACCCACTGAGATAAACAAAGTGTCCGAATTTATATTAGTTTCAAATTTATTCAGCTACCATCCCCGGGGTATAGCGCTTTTTAATAAATTAAAACTTTTCATACCTCAAGAAATCAAAACCTTTAACGTTATCATTTAAAAAGTGATTCCTGGTTTCTTGGTCAATCAAATTCTTTTAGTTGACTAGTTCAATTATTATCAGGAGTAAAAGTTTATGAAAACAGTGACCAACAGGGAAGTTGGCGTCGAAATATGCGCTTAATTCTATTTGTGCAAATATGTTCTTAAATCTTTTTTAACTTAATCTGCCTAGAAGATCTCATTAAACCCAGAAAGTAAACAACTTGTTCCCACAATGGTATAACACAAATTGCGACTTTTTCGTAGACTAGTTAAGCTGTCTTTAAAAAAACTGTAATTGATTTGCTTGTATTAAGAGATAAAATGGACGAAAGAGGATTGTAACGAGGAAAAGAGGGAAAACTGAGGTTTGTCTAAATATGAGATCAATGCTGACTGAAGCTAATTTAATTTCCTGCTTGCTGTGAAGCTGAAAATGATTATCTTTTTGAGCTGTTTGATTGGTTTGTGAAATGGTCGAATCAGAATGAACACGAAAAGAGTGTTGATGAAGCCGTAACTGTATCGGAGAGTTCGTAAAACAACATCAATTGAGGCAACCGTTTGATAGTTATCCATCTCTTATTTTGCATTAACCAACATTTAGGGTTGCTTTTTTGAAAACGATACAGATTATCAGCACTCACTTGTTCTCACTGTGGAGTATCAGATTGAACTTTAAAAGGACAAGTGGAATTGTTTCATGCCTCTTCAAGCTTAAGTAATGGTTACGTGACTCTGCTTGAAGTCACTGAGAACTTCTGGCGTTTATCGAGAACCGCGAAGCGGTTCGAGATATAATGTCAGAATTTCAAAGTGACTTCTGCAGGGTCACGTAACCATTTTAAAACAAGCACTGTGCAAGTTCAGTCGGAAGCTTTGCGGAAGTGATTTTAACCGATTAAACAATCAAAATAGAAGCTTTCTTCCGATTGATGAAAAGGAGAATCACATTCGCAGACAAATGGCTCTTTCTTTCCAAAACACTATGGGAACAAAACGATTTCTCAATTTCCTTGTTCTTTGATTTTTCTGTTTGATATAAAGAAAGAACCAATTGCCCCTGAAAACGAATGACCGATGATGATTCCTGCAAAAATTTTTTGGGACATCTATGGATATAATTTTCGCGAGGAGTCTTGACCTAGCCGACCAATACCTTTGTCAATTCAATCAAGGGATTTTTTCCGTTTCTCCATCCCCCAGGAATTTTTTCCGTTTTTGCAAGCCCCCCCCCCCCCCGCCACACCCTCACCCATGAGTACTCTCATCCTGCTGTAAACCAGTAAAAGCACAATTAAGACTACATATTGAAAAATCCAAAATCCTGTTAGGGGAAAGAATTATATGCACCAACAAGTAGTGGCAAAAAACGGACAAAAACAGTTAAAGGGGAAGAATATCATGGCGCAATGAGCCAAATCGTAGAAAAAGCTGGATTTGAAAGTGATTCAACAACTGAATACGAGATGTCTCAAATTGACATACCAAACAGGTTTGCATTTACTGGAGCTGTAGATATAGGGGATTAATACGGAGGGGGGGGGGCAAAATTAGCTCGGGTAGTGTATTGCTGATTACATGCATAATACATGCCTTCTATAATTTACAAGCCATTGTTTAAAGTATTTAATTTAATAGTAGTAGTAGTAGTAGGGGGGGGGGGGGGGGAGGCTAAAAATTCGACTCAGATATTGCAGGTCTCTGATGTGAACTTGAGTTTTGACGATTGCGTATTCCGGGCTACCACGTGTGAACAAATAAAGGAACCCCCCAATAAGAAGTGCAACTACTCATCGCATATTTATATCACTATGGCGTACATAAACAATGGGATTCCCATGGTCTACAGGGGGTGGGGGGGGGGGGGGGGAGTAAATGTACTTGGAATAAGTGTAGTCGGGGAGCTATGTCCAGAACTGTAACAACGAATGATGGGCTTGCTATGGGCGGTGGGGGGGGGAGGGGTGGTAGAGGAGGTGCGCAAAACTACTTAAACAGAGTGCATTCCGTCACGCCACATAGAAACTCGCACTATGTAGGCAGAGCTAACTAAAAGTGGAGGTTCCGATGGTAACGATCTGAGAGTTTTCTAACAACCCACAACACCCCCGCCCCGCCCCAGCGCTCATATTGTATTGTATGTAAAGCTAACTAAAACTATTCACCATAACAGATAAAAAAAGCAATTATTGGAATATTCTTGAAGATTCATTTGTCGATACTACCCCAAGCGAAAATTTATAGAAAAAATGGTACAACAAGTTAGTGTTCTCCGAGAAATTCAAAGCGTTGAAAACACTCCCGATATTGCTACTACTTCGAATGGCTTCTTCGGTTCATAAAGCCAATACCAACCACCAGATATGGGAGGAGTAAGTGTAAAAAACATATTATTCTGTTTCCTTACAGAATTCTGTTTCCTTATATATATATATATATATATATATATATATATATATGTATATATATTATATATATATATATATATATATATATATATATATATATATATATATGTATGTATATATATATATATATATATATATATATATTATATATATACCTACATTTTAATATAGATTTGTCTATACTTAAAAATGTTTCAATGAAACAAATAAAACCTTTGTTTTGTTTGTCTTGCTAATTTGTGTACATTTTTAGCGCGTGATTGCCTAGTGTCTCAGTTTGTTGCCAATGCTAATCATTTAAGAAACTCAGAGGATGATTTGTTTAACTGTTCATGTTGTTGAGTTGTACGGCTTTCACTGAGAATTTCTTGTAAATAATCAAATAGTGTAACCAATAGTGTACAGATTAACGTCTCGTAAAACAGAGAAATTGAGTAATTTTAGTATTTAAAATGGTTTTATTTCTTACGGATCTTTCCCGTACATATAATTCTTTTTAGAATTTAAGTAGAAAACAGTACATATTTGTTTATTCAACAGCTCTAGAACCATTGTTTTAGTACTGTGACTAATCTGACCGAATCTAGTTTCATAAATGTTAGTTTCATAAATGTTAAGTTTTGGTAGTAAAGTAAAATTCTATAAGAAAACTATTGTGTGTTTGGCGAATTCTTTTACGGTTAGAATTTGTTAAATCATTTTTCGCACCAGTTAAGGCAGATACTGGTTGGCCTGCCTTTACAGCCTTAAGAGGAAAAGTTAGGGCCACTTTTTGCGTGCGAAAAAGATTTACCTAGTTGTCTCTGACTAACCGACTCTAGAAAAACAGTGAAGATTTACTTCAATTGTTACGGTTGTAACGAAATATAGCACTGGAGTGCAAGATGCAAACATAGTGTGGTTACTAAAGTTAGACTGACTGGAGATCAGTGTGCACGCATTATTAAAAAAAATTAGAGTGATTTGAGGAGAGTTTTGTAGAAGACACATTCAATATTTTCTTCTGCTGCAAAATAGATGCTCCTTGAATGACATCAGTCTGATAGAACAATGTTTTTTTGTTAACTTTAGGGACCAGGCAGTTTTTTTTGTTTATGTTGAAGACTCGCTATTTTTTCTCAAAACATTTGTTTAGTAACTTGTAGATTCCAAAAACAGCTTAAGGCTAGGACTTAAGATCGTTTGGCTTTTTTGAAGGATTAATTGTGAAAATTTCTTACAATATGTTTATATACAGAGCTGGAGATCAGCTTTAAAATGTGAATGATTTTATTGAGGATTTGGGAGCCAGAAAAGTAACGAAATTTTTCGTGAATTAGGATTACTTGGAGCCAATTTTACGACTTTCACAAATCTTTCTCGATTCCATTTCTAATTTATCCAATGCTTCTTTTGCAAGCTCATCAGACAATTGTCGATTCCTAGTCGCAATTGCAAGAATCATTAATTGAGAGAATTGTAATTTTCTTGAATTATTTGTAAAACTTTTGTATGACATTTGTGACAGTAATAAAATATTTTTAGTTCTGCCTTTTTCGATAGTTTTTTTTGATGTGTTACGACTTATATTTTTTTGAAAAAGTGTGACTTTCTGTTGATGTGATTTTGACTAGGACTTCTCAGTGCTTATCAGTTGCACAAAAGCTTCTACTGATTTGTTAAAAATTAATCAACTGATAGGCTTTTAAAATTAAAAAAAAATTTATATACAATTTGCTTATAAATTTTGTGAAATTTATAGGGATCTGTTGCTCTTCATTCTTTTGTCATACTTCATTCTGTTCCAGGTGTTTTTGATTTTAGTTAAAGATTACAGCTTGATTTATCGCAGTTCTTTTTGAGTGCTATAGTTTTGATATCACAGTTCAGAAATTTTCTTTTCAATTTTCTGTAAAATTTTGTGCATTTGTAGTGGTCCCTGCAGTTTAATTTTTTCTGATACTTTTTATCATCCCTTAATAATATTTAAAGTGCTGTCTTTTAACAAATATCATATCATGTTTCAGTATCCGTGTTTATAGCAAACGTCTTAAAAAGATTTTGACAAAAATTTAATGGAAAATTTTTCGAAATTTCGAATATGTTGCAGATTCTGTCTCATTAAAAGTTTTCAAAATTTTTCTAAACAAACAATTTAAAAACGTTGCGTTTTAAAACTCCTGGTTCTTGGATATTTTTTTTCGTAATTTTTTATAAAAACCCCATAATGTAACATGGCTCTCTTCTAACAAGTATCATATTATGTTTCAACGTTCTTATATGCAGCTAACGTCTTTGATAGTGTTTGTTCAGAAAAAAAAATTGATTCTGTTGTATTACGCGTAGATTTTTGCATATTAGACACATAAGATGAAATATGTTTTGATCACAGCATTGTTTCCCTTTTAGTTGTAAACATACCGCTCTATTTAATGAGGGTAAAACGCAATTTCTTTTAAGCAGCTTGATGTCATTTACATTTGAAAATTTTAGTTAATTTGTCAATATTCTCATTTTTTTTTCATTGAATCTGTAGGTAAATTGCTCCTTAGTTAGATAGTAGAAATGTATTTGAGGGCTTGTTTCGTTTTGTTTCTCATTTGATCCAACAGGTGTCGTTTAATATAAGCTGTTTTTTTCCGCTGTTGATCACCTTGTGTTGAATCGTTTCCATTTTGAAAAGCAAGATTGATTCCTTGATTCTACTTGAAAAGCAATTAAAAAGGTTATTAACCAACAAACAATTGGCGCGATGTTGCAGAACTTCATTTTCCTTCCGGCAATAAGTTTGAATCAGATTTGAAAAAAATTAGACAATTATTGAGAAAGCAATTGTATCATTGTATGCGGCGCATTTAAAGAAAAATTGATGGTCTTCAGTTAAGTTTTTAAGATAACATATCGCTTATTTCCTTGAAAGCGAACAATTATCGCCTCCTTTTCTTTTGCTTGTTTATAGGATCCATGATGCCGTGTATGCCTAAAATTCTTCTACTCATTTCCTTTAATTTTAAACAGTCAATTTGAATACTGTTTCAGCATAATTACATAGAATCTGAGGAGATCACAGTTTCGAAGACCTTTAATTTTAATATGGCTTAGTCAAAGATTCACATTTTTCTTTTCTTAACTTTTTTTGTAACTCTTTACTCTTAACTTTTCTTAACTCTTTACTTTTTTGTACTTATAAGTTGACTCCACTGGTTTTAAAAAAAACGAGCAATTATTTCCATTTTGCTCTCATTCATTTCATCCATAATAGATTTGCCTTTTAATTTTCAATAAGCTTACAGCCGATCCTTCTTAAAAAACTTTTATTGGCAAAGAATTGGCATTTTGAAATTCTTATGTGAAAGTTTTCCACTATTTAATTTGTTTTTATTTTATTTTTCAGTTGTTTTTTTTTCAAAGTAAGAATTCTTCTTGCATTTAGATCCGCCAGGTATTGAGGCGTTGTAATCCCAATTTGCCTGGTCTTTGAGTTTTAATGATAGTCAACACCCTCTAATTGTTAGTCTTCTATTTTGTTAGTCAGTGACTTTGATAGTCAACAACTGCTTTTCCTGCTTATGCAATCTTTTCTCATTATCCGGACAGTCTTTCCGAATTCTAGGTGAATTTTTTTTGTCTATTATGCAACTAGAAATATGTTTTGCAGCAGCAATTAACAAAAAGCAAAACAGTTTTCTCGTCGAATTGCTTTGGTGTAGATTAATGCTGAGTTTTCTGAAGAAATATTTAATGGCTTCCAGGAGGCGGTTTTGTCACTTCACTGATAACAGGGCAACGTGAAAAAACGTGGTTTTTGTCGTCTCCCAGATAAAACACGAAATACTTAAATGTCAAACATTTTCCTTGAAATTTCTACATGCCCCATTTTTTCTGATTATTTTGATCACAGTCAACTTCATTCAGAAAGCAAACAGCCTTAAATTTAGTTAACTGCAGTTTAGGTGTCCATCCTCAAAAATTTTAAAATACAAGAAACTGTTTAAAATATTTGGAAATGATGAGACAAATCAAAATAGTTAAAAACACAAAAAAATTCAGACAGCTGGTTTGTGTTGGCATTAAACCAACATTCATTTTTTTGATAATATGAATTAACGACCCTCACTTTCTTCTGAATGGAAGATTTTTCAGGCTTTTTTGTCTTCTAAAAAAACTCAAATGGTTCTTTTTTCCTTGATTTTCTCAAGTTTCAGTAATGAAACAGTGATCATTTTCGGAGAATCGTGCTGGAAATTTATGGACAAGGCAAACATTTCTTCATCATCAATTTCAGATATGGCAATCTGATATAATCTATGATTTGATATGCCTTTGTGGGAGCATTCTCTGCCACACAGATATTCATAGGAGCCTGGTCCTTTTTCGTTCACTGGAAATTTAACTTTATCAATTTACTCGGTCTTTGTTACTTTTCTTCAAATGAAATTTATTAAAGTTGAGCAATAAATACAGAAGCAGCCCGTTACCATTGGCCGTGATGTCAAAGGCCCCATAACCCCATGAGCTCAAGATGTAAATATTGAAATATTTCACAAGGAAAAATTGGGCAAGCGTAATTTGTTCTCCCTTCAGAATAAAGTCAAAGAAAATCAAATGCGGCAAAACAGTTGCGAACCAGCTGACCAAGTTTCCGGCAAATGCCACTGTTAAAAGTTCCACCCTCTTGTTGAAACGCGAACTGCGAAGAGTGACGATGCATTTCCAGTAAGTAAAACTGCATAAGGAAACTACAATTAAATTGTATGTTATTCGCAGAGGCCCAAAATAGTTTCCTCTAATGTCCCAATTTAAGAACAGAACCTAAAATAAATTGCAATTTCAAGACGTAGTTCAGAAAACGTGTGTTACTTGAAGAAAGCCCGTGTTAACTGAAGGGTTGCAGAGATATGGTTTAAGATTTGCGGTGAAAAATCTACTGTGAATGATGCTGCCAACTTTTGTAAGAAATGTGGTTTTAAGCGGTGACATTTTTTCACATTATTCATTTTCATTCTTAGATGTCTTTTGTCATCTTGGATCAACCCCTGCACTTCTCCATTGCAACCGCATCTTTTCCCTTGCCACCATTCGTTTAATAAAAATATATTTCTTTTTGTACTTATGTTATTTTTTTTCTCAACAATATTGCAAAAAAAGCGTTGAGTTTTTGTTAGCATTTTTTTTACTTCATTACACCGCCGAGGTATACCACAAAAATTCCGCCTTAGTGAAATTTGCTCGAAAATTAGATACATAAAATGAACAAAATTAGGAGACATCCTTTGTATCTTATTTTTCGGAAAAGGATTTGTCAACGTTAATTTTTAAAACTGAAACCCTTTCTTAATGTGTATCAAATTTCTTTCACCGAATGATTGTATATATAATATATATATATATATATATATATATATATATATATATATATAAATATATATATATATATATATATATATATATATATATATATATATATATATATAGTGCTCTTGTACTCCAAATGTTGTTAAAAGGGGACTGGCAGCTGCTCACAGCTGGACCCTTTTTGTTCCGATTAATTCCATTAGACTCTCAGTGGGTTTCTGATCAGAATGCTGCTGTATTGTTGACTGTTGGCAGAGAAAACATCTGTGAGTATAAAAACCAAAAAAACTTGAGAAGAAACTGGATCAACTTGGCCTCTGATCAGACTAGTGTGCGCGCGAATCCGCCTCTGACCCTACCGAAGGGACCTCTGACCAGACAAGTTCCAGACCAGAGTCCGAGGGCTCGAGGTCTTTTCCAGATCATGTAATTTGAGCGCACTGATAACATGTATACGAACGAAGATGTTCTGATCAGAGCTCAATTTGGTCTGGCCACCTCGTGTTTATTTGATTCTCTACACACTGTGCAACACATTTATCAATTTGGCTCAGTTCTTTTCCAGATTTGTTTCAAAATGGACAACTTAATTCATTTTTCTCAAAATTGTTGTTTTGTTTTCTTAGTATCTGTTCAGACGCCTTTACGATACCGCTCTAAGATTTTTATAGCGGGATCCAGATATCACGAGAATTGTGACCGACATATCTACTGTTAATGTACGCAGTTGTTGATTGGCGGACAGATAATTTTTTGGTACAAATCCTGTACAAACTGCATAGGATTTATCCTCTCCATTAGTGTCAGTGGAGCCTTTTTTTGCATCTTCTTATGTGTATCTGGATTTCCAAACATGTCTCCACAGGTTTTGTTCGGTTTTGAAGATGAATTTCGAATTGAGGAAAATTAAAGAGATCATGTAACTGATAAACCAGCTTCTTTTGGTAAGGGCGTGCATTCTTTACTCTGAATTTCTTACTGTCGATTTTTTGATTCCATATTGGTTTTTTGAGTTATGATCAAAGAAACATGTTTTCTCCGGAATCAATTTATTTGTGGTGAAAATTTTCTCTTTTAGATATAGTTGTTCATGACTGTTCGTTTTTGATACCAATCTTTTTTGTCTAAGAAATGGATTATAAAAAAATTCACATTAAACCTCTTTTTTTGTTCCTGTTTGGATCTTCGGAACAATAATTCAGTGATTCCCATTGTTTTTCTTTCGCAGTATTTGATGTCATAGAGGGAAATTAGAAAACTTTCCTTATGAGCGTTGGTCTAGTTCTTTAAGTTTTAACCGGTTAGCGTATTTTAGTCCGCTAATTCGTGCTTTTTGATTCCGTTTATAATCTAAATACGCAGTTTTTTGAATCTGATACCGTTTTGTCGTTTTTCGTAGTAACGACTGTCAAAGCTGTTTTTTGGCTGAGGCTCTATATCCCACTTTTTAAGGTTTGGCTTTGACGTTGTCTGCCTTCCGGCCAGGTTGCTCTTCACTTCCACATTTTACTTTCACTACGTCACTCGTTTGTGTTTGGCTTGAGAATTTTCAATTCTTTTTCATTGAACTAAAGCAGCTTTCCTGCTAACTTGTAATTTAATTTTTATGTCCGATAAACTTCTGAATTTTCGGACAAATTTCGATAAACATCTAATTTTCTGAATGTAAAGTGTTTGTCGATTTTATTTGACTATAACTGACCAAAGACTTCCATACTTAATGACTATAGATGACATTTTTGTACAAGATTCGTGCCTTTGTCCCTATTTATTAGCATTTGCGTTTCATTTTTGTCTTTTGTTTCGATTTCGTCTGCTACTAAAAGATAAGTTAAAAATTCTGGTTTCAAGTGCGATAATCTGCTGCTTTTTTTAAAAAAAGTGTCAATCAGATTGAGAACACGAATGTTGTTTTTGTGGAGCAGGAATGTATTCATTTGGACAACTGTTGGTTTAGTCGAATAGTGAAATTAAGAAAGCAGTAAAAACCATTTACAAGAACATTTTTACAGAAAAAATCATTTTTGTCTGCCAGAAAAAATCTTAAACATGAAAAAGTATTGACATCAAAATAGGTCTTAAATTTATTTTCAGCAAGCGACCACAGCACAAAAATGTTTTTATACCTTTAACGAGCATTAAACACAAATTATATTAAAAAACTAACAGTTTTGGCAAACAATATCGCTGTTTTTTTCCCCTGAAATACTTTGCCAAGTTCTGTCGATGATTGTTTTTTCTTCAACTGGCAGTTCATTTAAGCTATTCAGATTGCTGCAAATTTTTAAACTATGAAAACAATTTGCAGCGCTTGATAGCCCACTGAAATACCGAAACAGCAATTGAATTTTATGGCAGACAAATTGTAATCACCAGTGAAGTTTGCGTCTTCTACTGCATTATTTTATCTAATTCCATAATAAATGCCACGGTTTTGGTTTGTCTTATCATGCCACAAGGTTGACTCAGAACTGTTTGGCTGAATGACCCGTTCTCAGATTCTCATAATATTAAAGTGCTTCCTCACTGAAAAGACCTTATCTCGACTCTTATCAGTAATGAAAAGAGTTTAGCTCGACCCATGAAAAGACTGAAGCTGGACTTTTACTAGGAACCTCGACGTGTAATTTTAGTCAATACTTTTAAAGTCTTTTCGTAAGTCGAGGTCTAGACCCGGGCTAGTACGTATCGATCATTCAAACTCAAGCTTCTGGATAAGGGGACAGTTCATAGGTCAAGAAACGCGTTCAAATAGGAGCAGTGGCTGTTTTGCATCAATTAGTTTTCTACGTTCAAACTTGCGACGATGTTCGGTAGCTTTGAGAATCTTTTCCTGAATTGGTGTCGCACTGGGTCTTGTTCTCTGCGTTTTTCTTTAAACGCTGAAAACTGTTCATGCACGAATGCCGTTCTTGTTTGTCATTTTACCAAGCTAACAAGATCAGACCTGTCTTCTTTGAGATTTTAGGGTACCCTATTTTCTGTCATTTAAAAATTCGAACTTGATTGCACTCTATGAGCAAGCTCGCCAAGTCTGCGACCGAAACAGAAAAATGAGTCAAGCTTTCTGTATTGCATGTCTTCAAAAATTGCTTCTCGCAAGGTTTCGAGAAACGGGTGTATAATAACGCACGTTATTATCTGAAGAAAGTTTCAAGAGACTTCACTACGGTAGAATCGTCTAGACTATTTACCATTCCTAAGAATGAAAATTTTGCTTTGACTGCTGGCAAAGTGTTCAGATGCGCATTGATTCTGAATTAGGAACAATACCTTTATCGCTTGCTACAATAAACATGCCGGACCAATCACGGATCTCCTTTATGTTGCAATCGAAACTGTCCAGCCTCAACATTGATAACCACTTATTCATACTCATGTTTCTTAATAATGGACATTTCCTATTTTGGACAAATTCAAATTTGCAATGAAATATATGCAATGAAATATATGCTTGATATATGCAAAATATTTTTGAAAGTTTTTAATTTGTGTTGCTTTGGTTTTCTTCTTTGCGTTCCCAAAACGCTGAAAACTCTTGTTGAACAAATTCCATTCTCGCTAGCCGTTAATTAAAGATGACTGTAGCAGGCCCATCTGCGTCCGTGTCATCAACGGAAAAACCACCATTTCTCTTTGTGAATTTAGGGTACCTCATTAACTGCCTTTTTCGATGTTGAACTGGATTGTAGATCAGCAACTTGGTTGCAAATTCACCAGGTCGGACGCCATGGAAGACAAATGAATAGATCATAGCGTATAGTGACGCTTCACAGTTTGCCTTTGGCCAGCTTTCAAGATGTGCGTTTATTATAACAGGTGGGCTACCGAACCTTTTTCAAAAATGTCCAGAGAAGGTTGAAAAAGCTAGAATCGTACAGATTATTTAATTCCTGAGATTGCAATTTTTCCTGGTCAAGCGACTCCCGTGAGTTTGAACCACGTTGGTATTCATCGGCCGTTTGAATATCCAGCCTGCCCAGGTCGAGGTGGCCAGACCGAAGTGACCCCTGATCAGACGAGTTTCGAGCGCACACATGTTCCCGGTGCGCTCGAATTACATGGTCTGGAAAAGGCTTCGAGCGCACTTTTGTCTGGACAATGGTCTGGAACTTGCCTGATCAGAGGCCACTTTTTTCTGGGACGGTCTGATCAGAGGCAACTTCAAGCGCACAATAGTCTGATCAGAGGCCGATTCGAGCGCACAATAGTCTGACCAGAGACCAATTCGAGCGAAATTTTTTTCAATTTTTTTTGTTTTCTTACTGACTTTGGTTGTCTCGGGTGAGAGACAACAATAAAACAGCATTCTGATCGGAACTTCACCTGAGAATCTGATGAGTTTGATCAGAACCAAGGGGTCCAGCTGATAACAAATGCCGGTCCCCTCAAGAAAAGATTTTGAATCAAAGTAGATCAAGACGTTTTTATGCAGAGCTGTCTAAGTTCATTTTTTTCAGTTAAAAGCATAAAAAATGGCATACTCAGTAATTTTTTTGATCATTTTTTTTTCGATTTACTTTCATTGACAATACTTTCAGGATTGGTTTTTTTGTTAGTTGAATATAAGATTGATAAAATGATAGATGAAATGAATATATTATAACGATATTGAGAGATTTGTTCATGTTCAAAATCATTCTCTGATCAGAGGTGATTTCGAGCGCACTTTAGTCTGGGACAATATTTCGAGCGCACTTTAGTCTGGACAATGGTCTGGAACTCGTCTGGACAATGGTCTGGAACTTGCCTGATCAGAGGCCACTTTTTTCTGGGACGGTCTGATCAGAGGCAACTTCAAGCGCACAATAGTCTGATCAGAGGCCGATTCGAGCGCACAATAGTCTGACCAGAGACCAATTCGAGCGAAATTTTTTTTCAATTTTTTTTGTTTTCTTACTGACTTTGGTTGTCTCGGGTGAGAGACAACAATAAAACAGCATTCTGATCGGAACTTCATCTGAGAATCTGATGAGTTTGATCAGAACCAAGGGGTCCAGCTGATAACAAATGCCGGTCCCCTCAAGAAAAGATTTTGAATCAAAGTAGATCAAGACGTTTTTATGCAGAGCTGTCTAAGTTCATTTTTTCAGTTAAAAGCATAAAAAATGGCATACTCAGTAATTTTTTTTGATCATTTTTTTTTCGATTTACTTTCATTGACAATACTTTCAGGATTGGTTTTTTTGTTAGTTGAATATAAGATTGATAAAATGATAGATGAAATGAATATATTATAACGATATTGAGAGATTTGTTCATGTTCAAAATCATCTCGTCTGGACAATGGTCTGGAACTTGTCTGATCAGGGGTCACTTCGGTCTGGAACTCGTCTGATCAGAGGCGGCTTCGAGCGCACTTCGAGCGCACAATGATCTTCGAGCGCATACTCGTCTGATCAGAGGTCACTTCGTTCTGGGACGGTCTGATCAGAGGTCCCACTTGTCTGGGACGGTCTGATCAGAGGTGATTTCGAGCGCGACCTCAACCTGGGTGCAATGGCAGCACACCTTCCTTCAGCACACGGTCTTCAATAGTTGTTGAGCGGTTATTCAGTTTTTGATACAGGGAATATTGAAATTGTTTTCCTCGTTCAGCTCTTATCTCATAACAAATTTTATCAAACGGGTGTCGGTGTCTCCTCAAAATTGTTAGCCAACTCTGACACTTATCTTTTTTCGGGAGTACAATTGAGGGGCGACTTGTCGCGAGAAATAGTTTATTGAGAACGTACATCGTAATTCTCTAATGCTCTTTGTTACAGTTTTTACTCTTGTTCTCGTCTTTCGATGCTGATGCTTCGTCTCTAGTTTTTTCAACATTTTCTACAATTCAATCGCCTTTCAACCAAGTTATGTTTTTTCGAGTTACCACTTTGTCTGGTTTTCCATATCAAATGTTTTCATTCGGTCTTCATTACTTCGTTTTTCTGTCGACGTTTCCAAAACATTCTCTGTATCCTAGTTGGTTGTTTTGTTTGCATTTGCATTAATGTTAATTACTATCGCATGGCTCGTCCTTTCATATTTTCTGTTATAAATTCCCAATGGATGACAAAATTTTTTCCAACGGCTGTGAACAAATTGCAGGTGGTTTTGCGTCGTTTGTTTGAACATTTGATGATGTTTTTGTCGTTGTATATATGGTTTTTTGCACGTGTAGCATGGTTAACATCTTTTTAATTTGTTTTATGGCAAGGGAAACAAAGTGGAAATACTACCGCATTTGTCAGGGAGCTGGAGGCTGCCGTTGTTATTATTTTTTTCTGTTGATAGATTGTTTTGAATTTGCTGGGCTATTCCTTGTTATTTATCGCGATCAGTTCTTATCGAAAGTTGCTTATCTGTTTTTCGATATTCCTCTGACACCTTGTTTTAGTCTCATTCTTTGGTAATTCTGGCACCAGCTTATTGAAAGTCGCCTTTAGTCAAATATTTCAGCAAGCATTAGATTTTTTTTGGTTATATCTATCACTAGAAAACAATGGTTTCACTTCAAAGTGTATATTACCTTCAAAACACTTCAAAACACTTCAAAAGTATATTACTTCGAATATATACAGTATACACAATTTCAGAATTAGTTTTCAAATCATAAGAATCCCATTGAGCATGAGAGCATACTATTGACAAAAATACTCCTACACTACCAATAACTCAAGCATTTATGATGACATATCGTATCATTGTACCCGGGTTGAATTTTTCCGCCCAAAATGATGTAAGAGTGGGGCTGCAATGGGAGGATTTTTTAGGAAAATGCAGCTCAAAACTCTTACGTCTTTTTGGGCTGCATTGGGCTTCCAAGGGGGGTAAAATGGTGTAAGAGTGAGGGGGTAAAAGACAAATTAACCCCCCACTCTTACATCTTTTGTGGTCTGCCAAGGAGGGTAAAACGATGTAAGAGTTTGGGCGTAATTTGTATTCTACCCCCTCACTCTTACACCATTTTACCCCCCTTGGCAGACCAAAAAAGATGTAAAAGTGGGGGGTTAATTTGTCTTTTACCCCCTCACTCTTACACCATTTTACCCCCCTTGGAAGCCCAATGCAGCCCAAAAAGACGTAAGAGTTTTGAGCTGCATTTTCCTAAAAAATCCTCCCATTGCAGCCCCACTCTTACGTCATTTTACCCCCCTTGGCAGCCCTACTCTTACATCATTTTACCCCCCCCCCCCCTGGCAGCCCAACTCTTACATCATTTAACCCCCTCAATTTTCTAGCCCCCTTACCTGAAGACTGCCAGTCTTGAACCCACAACCTCTGTACCCTCAGCTGCGTCGCCTTATCCTCCAGACCATTGATGCTTGTCCAATTCTTGATGGTCTATATATAAAAATAATAATTGTTAGAATTGCCCCATCACAACAAATTACCCCCTCACTCTTACCTCATTTTACCCCCTCTGGACAAATTACCCCCTCACTCTCACACAATTTTACCCCCCATGGCAGCCCAGATCTTACATCACTTTATCCCCTCTGAACAAATTACCCCCTCACACGTACACCATTTTACCCCACTTGGCAGCCCAACTCTTACCTCATTTTACCCCTCTGGACAAATTACCCCCTCACTCTTACACCATTTTACCCCCCTTGGCAGCCCAACTCTTACCTCATTTTACCCCCTCTGGACAAATTACCCCCTCACTCTTACACCATTTTAAACCCCTTGGCAGCCCAACTCTTACCTCATTTTACCCCTCTGGACAAATTACCCCCTCACTCTTACACCATTTTACCCCCCTTGGCAGCCCAACTCTTACCTCATTTTACCCCCTCTGGACAAATTACCCCCTCACTCTTACACCATTTTACCCCCCTTGGCAGCCCAACTCTTACATGGCAATTTCAGTCAGGGGGGTTAATTCCTGAAAAGTCCTCCCGTTGCAGCCCATTGCAGCCCACTCTTACATGGCAATTTCTGTCAGGGGGGTAATTCCTTAAAAGTCCTCCCATTGCAGCCCATTGCAGCCCACTCTTACATGACAATTTCAGTCATGGGGTTAATTCCTTAAAAGTCCTCCCATTGCAGCCCATTGCAGCCCACTCTTACATGGCAATTTCAGTCAGGGGGGTAATTCCTTAAAAGTCCTCCCATTGCAGCCCATTGCAGCCCACTCTTACATGGCAATTTCAGTCAGGGGGGTAATTCCTGAAAAGTCCTCCCAATGCAGCCCATTGCAGCCCACTCTTACATCGCAATTTCAGTCAGGGGTGGTAATCCCTTAAAAGTCCTCCCATTGCAGCCCTTTGCAGCCCACTCTTACATGGCAATTTTAGTCAGGGGGTGTAATTCCTGAAAAGTCCTCCCGTTGCAGCCCATTGCAGCCCACTCTTACATGACAATTTTAGTCATGGGGGTAATTCCTGAAAAGTCCTCGCATTGCAGCCCATTGCAGCCCACTCTTACATGACAATTTCAGTCATGGGGGTAATTCCTGAAAACTCCTCCCATTGCAGCCCATTGCAGGCCACTCTTACATGGCAATTTCAGTCAGGGGTGTAATTCCTGAAAAGTCCTCCCGTTGCAGCCCATTGCAGCCCACTCTTACATGGCAATTTCAGTCAAGGGGTAATTCCTTAAAAGTCCTCCCATTGCAGCCCATTGCAGCCCGCTCTTGCATGGCAATTTCAGTCAGGGGGATAATTCCTTAAAAGTCCTCCCATTGCAGCCCAACTCTTACATCATTTTACCCCCCATAGACAAATTACCCCCCCCCATTCTTACATCAAAATGGGAGGATTCTGGGGAGGACATTCGACCCGGGTACGTATTGTTCTGAAGAGTTAATATTTGGATTCGTATAGTTTTATAGTTAAGCACAGACAATTTTTTCCTTGTGAAAATTTCGTTCACGAAATTTCAGTCCGTGCAGTTTCGGCAGTTTTGATATTGCATTTTTTGATTAAAAATACACTGGGTAGGCACCGATTAAAAATACATCTTTGATTAAAAATACTCATAATGTTTGGCAAAAAGTTTCTAAATTTTGAAAACCAAAGTCGCTATACTTTATCTCAAAAATTAAATAAGGTGTTTGATGTTAATTTTTGTAGACGTCTAATTTTACTCGGTTCTCGTTTCAGTAAGACTTGTATACTAGTGTGCTGCAGTAAGACTTTCAGTTTGCTGCAGTATTTTTTTTCTCTTTTACTAACACAAATAAAACAGAAACGTCATTTGATGTATAATCAATTCATGAAGATTTCACTAAAATTCACTTGACAACTCATTGGGCAGGAACATTATACAGTTTCTTAAAAACTGTTTAATGAAATTTTTTTATAATTTCTTGAAATTAAATAATCGAGAGTACTCAAAAATTATGAAATTTAACACAGGGACAATGATTGGAGAAAAACATAACATAAGTATTCGAAAAAAATCAAAATTTTTAATAGAAGAATGTGTTTTCGGGAGTACAAATTTTAATTTCTATGACAACCAAATCGAAAAGGTACTAGTTTTGACCAACAGAAAAATCAGATCAGCAAATTTGGTCCGTCTTTTCAAATGCCATGCCTATATACAATAGCTGACAGATACTTCATATGAAATCAGTTCAACTTGATTTCTAAATTGCTTTTTAAACTTCGGTTGAAACTTACAAGGTAATCATTCGTTAAGCATATTTTGTCTCGAACTTGCATATAATTTGGAGGGCTTGAACGTGATACCATTTGCTCCTCATCTTAAATTCTAACCGGTGATTTCAGGATGAATACGTTGCTACTTCAGAACTGTTTTGGTAAAAAGTGAGCCGAATATCAGAAAAACTCTACCTCCATTTCTACGGTTCCTCGAGCGTTTTCTTGGTTTTCTTATTCTTCAAGTTTTTATTGATTTCAGCTTCCCTGATATCATTGAACCCAAAAAGTTTAATGTTGGGTTTGAAAGTTGATATAGAGTGTCTGGACTAATGTCCTGAGCAGATTAGTTTGGCAAAAAAATCAAAATCAATTTGCTCGGATGAAAAGAACAAAATATAGAATGAAGGGATGAAAAACAAGGGGCAAAAATATCTCAGAACAAAACGGTAAAGTCAGTTGCATTACAGGTTCAATGTAGAGTTCGGAGCTAAGTCACGTGTCGACTTGCTGTGAAGTTAAAAATGATTCTCTTTTTGAGCTGTTTGATTGGTTTGTGGAATGGTCGAATCAGAATGAAAACCAAAAGAGTGTTGATAAAGCCATAACTGTATCGAAGTGATCGTAAAACAACATCTACTGATGTTTCCAATGTGTAGTTA
The DNA here is from genome assembly GCF_964194025.1 of Convolutriloba macropyga. Taxonomy (NCBI): domain Eukaryota; kingdom Metazoa; phylum Xenacoelomorpha; order Acoela; family Convolutidae; genus Convolutriloba; species Convolutriloba macropyga. The sequence goes on from NC_134477.1 coordinate 6,369,491, forward strand.
TCCAAATCTAGGTTTGAAGTACAATAGGGGTTGCATCTAATTCCATGCACAAATTTTCCCTAAATTTTATTATAAAAGCGTTTGCAAAATTTTGCTTCCTATAACTGAGTGATTGAGCTTCAATTTTCGTTTTTTTTATCTCAAAATATTTTTATCAACTCATTGAGGTTTCCTGATCTCTGGGATTCAATTATGCCATCAATAGTTTTATTAATTACTCAATAAGTAGTACAAGAAATATTTGTTTGCCTAATGAGTAGACCATAACTTTATGTCTCAATTATATTTGTTCCTGCGAATACATCCTGAAGAGTCATCGTATCGCACATATTTTTGCTCGTCTGAGCATTGAACTTACATGTATTTGGTGTTGATACGCGTAGATCTTGAGGAAATCGCCACCTCCGGTTTTAAATCTTGCAGATGTTTGGCTTCTCTAAGCAACAATCTTACATAATTTAAGCGTTTTTAAGAGTAGATCTCACATAGTTTACCTGTTTCTAAGTGTAGATCATACGAATTCCAACAATTTTTTAGTATTCATTGTGTAGTTTTTTTTTAGAAAATTTGGCTATATGCCAACTTTTCTGACATATATTTTTCAAGCGCACACAGAACAAGCTTAAGATTTTTTTATTTCTTTTGCCAAAGCAGAAAGCTTTTTCAAAAATTGTTTTACGCGAGTTTTTGCAACTTTCAGTTCAAAAAATTGAATTTTTGCAGGTAAATCGGACTAAAAACTCCATATGCATTAGTTTCCACGGCACTCGACAACTTATATTTCGAATTTGACTTTGTTTGGACAAACAATTGATGCAATAAAAGTTCATTTTCGAAAACGTTATTAAAAATTTTATTGGTAAATCTCCGTATGAAATACTATTTGTTTTCTATCGAAACTGGACCAATTTTTTTTTGCTACGATGCACTGCACATCTTTTTATCAATTTTTCATTTTGTTTGAACAAACCCTTGATTCATTAAAAAATACTCTTCCGTACAAAGTTGTATGAGACAGAACTCACAAAATTGTGTAGGAAAAACTAACTGTTTTCCAAGTCAAACGGGAATGAAAGTTTGTTTTGCATTTGACTTCAGATTTACTGTGAACCTTCGATATCAAATTTTAGAAATCTCTCCAACTCATCTCTGAAATTAGACATTTTTTTTCGAGCGGGTTAAGATGCCTTTGCCATCTGCAAAAATAGATGTATGGAAAATGATCCCTCTTTTCTTTATCCTCGAAAGAAATGCGCATGAATGAACAAAACTTGAACTTGATAAAAATATTAGTTTTGCAATTCAGAAATCGAGAACACACTTTTTCGGTGTTTTTCAAACACTCAGTTTCATTTTTTTCCAAGTCTTTTGGCAATTTTGTTGCTGGGAAGATCAGTGAACTAAACAAAGCCTCAATTAATCTGAGTTCACACTCAAATTTCAATTCAAATTGATAATTTAAATTTTTTATAGTACTTTCAGTTGTTAATTCGACTGACTCCACAATTGGTAATGGAACCCCTAAACATTAAGTAAGTGCAATTTGTACGTATTGAATATTTGTAGAATCAATAATAAATTAATCGCTTATGTAAGATCAATGCAAGAATTTAATTGTTATATTTTTAAATTGGAAAACTTTTAGTCAACGCTGAAATAGCTAAGTTTCAGGATAAAAATTAAGTGTTGAATTTATATAAGATCTACGCTTACGATGCTAAAAATATGTAATATCTACCCTTAGATACGCTACACTATTTAAGATCTACGCTTTTAAACCGTGTTAAGCGTAGATCTTACAAAAATTCACAGCAAATCTTGCATAATTTTTTGGATTTATTCTGTTTTGCCCCCCCCCCCCCCCAGCTTAGTGAGCATAAATTTTTTATGACTCCCAGGCGCACGTGCTATTTTCTTACATAGAAACGTGCTATATAACAACATAGAGTTTGTAACTGGGGGTTATAAAAACACGGGGGGGGGGGGGGGCGAAACAGAATAGATCCAATTTTTTTTAGCGTTGACACCTCGGCCCGGGTAGTATAGAACTGTGATGAATAGTATCACTTCTAAATGGCTATAGAAACCATTATGAGTGAAAGAGCACCCATTAGGTCGCTAACATATGAAAGCAGAAGTTTTGTTGACTGGGAAAAATGTAAAGGTACGCTTATCTGAGTTAATTGCTCACTATTTTTGCTTACCTTAAAACTTTTTAACCAATCTTTATTTCATTAATTTATAGAAGCAACCCGCCGCACTTTTGATAGTCTGTTTGTCATACATCTGTTGTCCATCCCACACGTTTGTTAAGTAATGTTGGAAATACTTCCAATAGAAGAAAGTGGGAAGCATTATTTGATCTCCGTCCAAAAAGAAATCGAGGTAAATCAAATGAGGCAAAACTGTCACCAACCACCCGACCAAGTTTCCAATGAACGCAAAGGTTAAGAGTTTTCCACGCTTGTTGACACGCGAGTTCCGAATGGTCAAGATACACTGCCGGTAAAGTAAACTGCATACAGAAACGACAATGAGGTTGTAGGCTAGTCGAAAATACCGAAAGTAGTAGGTGATGAGCATGCTCCAGTGTAGCATGATTAGCTGAAAAATATTCCCGTTATGCTGAATGGTGTAAAAAATTAAACCTGTTTCGGGGATATCATTTTTCTGCTCTCCATCAATGACTTTAAGGAAAAATTACAAGAGAGTTTTAAAATCATGCCGGTTGCGCATGATGCATGTTTTTATATTAAAACAAAATTATAGTCGAATTAAAAAAATTGTGTCCTCAGAGTTTTGGTGACACGGATGAGTATCTGAAACAAAACAAGTTAAAACTGAGTGCTGAAAAAAACCGATTTACATTTTTTCTCGAGAAAAAATGATGAATTTGTCGAAGTGAATGTCAACGGGGAACAGATAAAAAAGAAGAACACTGCAGATAATTAGGAGTTTAGATTAATTCAAAATTGAGCTTTCAAAGTCAACTAAGAACGTTTCTCACAAAAATTGTGGTACGTCAACAAATATCACTTGGAGCACGATTAATGTTGCTCTGATCCCTAATATTGTCAGAGTTATTTTTCAAAATATTAGTGATTCACGATACAATGCATAAACCGACAGATAAATTGGGGAATCAGGGTATGCAAAATGAAAATAAAATTAAAGATCCAGAGATATTTACATAAATGTGACATTTTAACAGCAGAATTGCCAATCAGTTAAGTGTTTCGAAGTTAAGAAGTATTTTAATTTCAGGAAATGCTTTTTGTACAGATGACTTTCTTGTTTTTTTTTGGGGGGGGGGGGTTATGTTCTAGTGAGAGAAAAACGACAGAACATAAAAACTGATCATAAGAAAAGAAAGCAACGGTTATACACAATAGAAAAAGCGATCTGAAAAGGGAAAAACTTACTCTTGAAACAAAACTTTAACTGCTTAAGCAATGTAAACTTGTGCCATTTGAAAGAGACATTAGCTACTAATTTGTTAACTTTAACTGACTGGTTATTAAAATAATTTACTTGTCAATTAGGAGAAAAAGAAAAAAAGTTAAGGCATTTAGATATTTCAAAAGCGAACCTCGATTTGGTTCCCTTCTGAGTCCTCCGCAAGTATCTTTGAAAACCTCAAAAAAGCTTCAAGATCTCCCCATTACAAACGTCTCCCTGCATCAATTGAAACGCCCTCAGTAAAGTAATTGTTATTTAGAGACAAGTTAAAGCGAATATGCATACGTAAATATTATAGTCTTCTTTTAAAATATAATCAGATACAGAAGCAAAATAAGCTGCAAAAATTAATTAACCTGACTCAAAAATTCGATTACGGCTGACGCCTGTAATGATGCAAATTTGAGGTCTAATGAGATTATTTTTAGGAGCACAATTGCGCATCGTGAGCTTGAACAACATAGTTTGGAATAAATTTCGGACGAACCAAAGGTTAAAAAATTTTCCCGACATTGTATGATCTGAGGATATAACGTCGCAACCCCATTGATTGTGGAATTTTGTGTAAGATCTGATAAGATGCTGACTAAGAATTTTTATCGTGTAAGATCTTATAAGATCTTACACGATAAATATCCCTCTTATCAGATCTTACACGATAAAAATTCTGGTAAGAGGAAATTTTATCGTGTAAGATCTGATAAGACATCTTATAAGATAAACATTCCTCTTATCAGAATTTTTATCGTGTAAGATCTGATAAGACATCTTATAAGATAAACATTCTTCCTATCAGAATTTTTATCGTGTAAGTTCTGATATAACTTGTTTTAATTTTTTCAATATAATCGTATAACGTAGTCAAGGTCCTATAAATGTAAAAAAGAATCGGTCAGCTAACCAATTATGAAACAAAAAAATGCTTGTTGATTCTGTTTTGGCGGAAGTTTTAGTGTGAGTCTTAAGTTTTAGTGTACTATGGCTAAACTTAGCAGTCCAAGATAGTTTTGGTCTTTGAAAAAAAATTTCAGCCTAGTTTGATAATCACCGCTTTGGAGAAAGCCCCTGCCACTCAAATAAACTCTTTTACAATATCTTATAAGTCTTACAAGACAGTATAAGCTATTTTTCTTTTTGTTGCTCTGACACTTAAGTGTTGCATGATGTAGCTTTTTGGCTACTGCTTGAGAGCAATCCTGAATTGTCTTCAATATGAAGAATCTACCATACTTCAGGAATTTTTATAAAAGGAATTTTTATCGTGTAAGATCTTATAAGAGGAATTTTTGTCGTGTAAGATCTTATAAGAGGAATTTTTATCGTGTAAGATCTTATAAAAGGAATTTTTATCGTGTAAGATCTTATCAGAGGAATTTTTATCGTGTAAGATCTTATAAGAGGAATTTTTATCGTGTAAGATCTTATAAGAGGAATTTTTATCGTGTAAGATCTTATATGAGGAATTTTTATCGTATAAGATCTGATAAACGTCTTACAAGATCTTATAAGAAGATGCATCCCCTTACAGGCTATTAGCAAGATGGTTTTGTCAGAAATTTGTCAGATCTTACGCGATAAAAATTCCACAATCACTGGGGAAAGCACATATTTGGGGGCTTTTGATGACAACAGTACCAACTGCTTCAAAAATATTACACTGATTTCTCAAATTACGTTCATAAAAAAGAGCATTAAATGAAAAGCAAAACGTCAACCTTCGCTAGAGGCATGCTGACGAATTTTACGTTTATATAACTGATCTAAACGGCATTTAGTCATTTTAGGTGTTTTTTTCAGTCCTTTTTTCAACCCTATTAATGGAGGAAAAAATTCATGCTTATCTGCGTTTTCTTTGTCTAGCATTTTTTGGCAGATTAATATAGCGAGAGTGTGTGTTTGTTTGCATGTGTGTGTGTGTGTGTGTGTGTGTGTGTGTGCGTGTGTGTGTGTGTGTGTGTGTGTGTGTGTGTCTCTGTGCATGTGTGTGTGTATGTGTATAAGTGAGGGAGAGAGCATGAGTTTGTTTGTGACAGTGGGATAAAGCTAAACTGTGTGGATTTGTATGAAAGTGGAAAAAAATAAGCCGATGGGAAGAGACAGAGAGCTTGTTTGGTGTAAGAGAAAAACGAAGAGAGAAAGGAACAGAGAGAGGGGGACAGAGAGGGAGAGTGAGATTGAGAGAGAGAGAGAGAGAGATAGAGAGATCTTTCAGGAAAGGCAATCTAGGAAAATCACGAATGACTACCAGGATCATTGAGTCATGACTTGTCAGCGTTTTTTTTTTAATTTTTTGCGAACACCTTTGACAGTTCTCTGTAATATTTCCCACAAATGTATCTGTTTTGTTCACTGTTGCTTAAATGTTGGGGATGCAAATCTGAACTAAATGCCAGCCATTTCATTTTTTTAACGGCCACTCCATGAAAAAAATGAAGATAAATTTTTATTTGATTCATGTGCGGGAACGCCATCTTGTTTGCCCTAAGAATAATTTTCTTGTGGTTGCTCGAGGTTTTCAATTAACCGAAAGCGTTAAGCTTGTTTGGTTATCTAAAAAGCATCATCCATTGAATTTTATGTTCTTCGCACCCTAAGACATAAGTCATCGTTCGTCCAAAGTAATTTGGTTGCCTGAGCTGCGCTCTCGAGAAAGGCTTCATATGCCTGTTATCACAAACTTTTGAAAAAAAAGAACTTTCTGATTTGTTTTGCAACAGTTTTTTTTTAAAAAATCTCCTTGTTTTTGAAAACGCTTCTGTCTGTACCATTTACAAGAGACTCGGTGCAAGAGAAAGTGTTTTGCGTATTTGTGATCCAGCAATGTTTTGGTATCATATAAATCTTTTTCTAACATTTTCACAATTTTGCTGGCATTCAGCTCATATTTTTGGCCTCGAAACTGTTAGTTTTCAGGTAACGCTTGCACGTATAACGCGAACTGGATCTTTTTTCTAATTGAGTTGTTCTATCTATGAAAATCCGACAATTGTGAGTTTAACAAGCTGGGAAAATATGGAAAAACAAAGCGGTCGAACCACTTTTCTGTTTCAGACCTGAAAATGTAAATTTAATCTATCTCATAGCTTCCACAATTTTACACCCCTTTCACACTGCAACCCAAATCATGTTTATTGAGTGGGCGAATAGGGTAAATATCAGAAATAATGCTATACGAAAAGTTTCAGCGCCATAGAGTAACAGTTATGTAACACAGAACTAACAATTGCTGGAATGACAATGCAGACAACTGTAAATCCGTACAATTTTCTTCTCCGGGATTTGCTCAAAAGTCGTTCAGCATCTTCACCGCGAACAATAAGAATATATCGCTCAATAGAAATTGCCATTAGGATATTGATTTGACTCCAATATGAGGAAAAATCGGAAAAAAATTTCAGTGAATCTCCTATTGAAACAAACCATGATGTTAAGAAAGCGTAATCATAAGTAAAATAGTACTCGTACTGTTCCATTAGATTAGTAGGAACACCCAATTGTCTAATACAAAAGTCATTTTCCTGTTTCCTACAATTTTTTTTAAATTTATAAGTTTTTAAAATTATTTCTTTATTCTTTGCCGACGAATATTAGATCGTGCTTATTAGTTAAATTTATTCGCCAAATTAGAAGATGAAACTTCAGTGAATGAAATCAGAAAAGTCATTTAAAAGAACGCCCTGGTTTTTTTTTCTGGATAAATAAAAAATTTATACCCAAAACAGAAGTTTACTGCCCATTCGCGTGAGTCTCATTTGGAGAAACACCCCTGGTCGCGACAGGATGGCTAACTTACAAGAACGTACAAGTTTCTGACGAAGAGAATGGTTAACTTGTAAGAACTTACAAGTCTGGTGGTTATCTTGTAGGTTTCTTGCAAACTTCTCAATAAGGGTAGAAATAGTGATTTTATTTTTATTGTTCCGACCTCACTTGTGGGGGGGGGGGGAACTATATACTCAAATGGGTTTTTTTTGTTCAGTCAATTTTGGCCGATCGACATATTCGTCGCACAGAAATGTGAGTGGTATCATTAAAAAACTGGTCCAGCGTAGAAGTCAAAATTAGAAAGATTTTTTTGATTTTCGTTTTTTTCCGAGGAGTTATTGAGGATTGAAGTTTTGTAAGAACACGGGGTATTTGTTCACTTTTAGTGTGATTTTCCTTCAAATTAACATAATTTCTATAAAACTAGTATTTCAAACTTAAATTTCTTGCCAAAAAATGAAACAATTTTGTGTTCCTAATAGACTAAAAGCGATAAAAAAGACTAGTTCTGTTCTCATAGGGAGCTTCAATATCAAAAATATTCGAAGTCTATTTGAGAGCTCTTTTTTTATAAAACTTTTCTGCTTTTTTTTGCTTTTTTAAGTCACATAGAGACAAGTCACTTTTCATATCGAGGTTCCGTTAATGACAAACCTCCTTTAGAGTCGAATGAAGCCCAATGAACAAAAAAAATCGGTTTCAAGGAATTGCTCATGTTTTTTTTAAATTCGACTGTGAGTTTTCGTAATTTTAAATGAAATATTGAATTTTTTTTGAGGTTTTACTGGTTTTTTGGAGTCTTATGGCATGGACTCATTGACTAACAGTGCAATATGTTCTGTAATGAGATTAAAGTGAGCATATCTAATGCATTGAGTGGACAGATTATGGCTGTTAAGTCTTAAAAAAAATTTTTTGAAAATTTTTTCGAACATTAACCAATCATATTTTTATTATCGTGATTTGTAAGTCAGTCTCTGTGACAGCACCCTCTTCCGACCTACTGTAATCAAAAAGATCTAGTTGGCGGTTTTATTTTCCAACTTTAAAAAATATGACTTCAATGGCACAAGATTTCAAAGAAATTTAAAAATTATTTTGGATATTTCCGTATTATTGGTTACTTTTGAAATCTTGTCACATTATCCTAAAATTGACAACTCCTATTGGCTTCCAGAAGATTTTCAGTGGATCACGGATAAAATTTTTAGCTTATGGTTTCAAATGGCTTCGACATTTTCTACTCGCTCTTCTCTACTGAATTTTTGGTTTTTGCCTGTTTTTGTCGTTGTTTTCATAGTCATAAGACTTGTTGTGATGGCTCATTGACCACCTATGCATGACAAACATTTTTTTATCCTATTGAAGAATATTTGAGCGTGTTTATTTACTTCCGTTGGAATCTATTGAACTTAATGGCTGTTAAGCATTTGTAAATAATTTTTCGAAAATTTTTTTTTAACATTAACCAATCTTAAAATTTTCGTGAACTGTTAGTCAGTCTCAGTATTGACAGAACCCACCTGATTTCTACTGAAACTAAAATAAATTTCGTTGGCGTTTTTTTATTCTAACTATTGATTAGAGGACTTCAATAACACAAGAGTTCAAAATTTAAAATTTTGGATATTTTCGTAATATTGGTTACTTTTGAACTCTTATCACATTATCTAAATATCAGACACATTATACAAAAACTATTCTAATCCAATTGGCAGGAAAAAAGACATTCATTGGGTCACAGATAACGGTTTCAAAGAAAAGCTTATGGTTTAAATGGCTTCGAAATTTTCTTCTCGCACTTCTCTCCTGAATTTCGGTTTCAGCCTGTTTTTGTTGTTGTTTTCATAGCATTAGGACTTATCGTTATCTCTTGAGGATTGTCTATGCACGAAGAAAACTTTGTTTTTGCCATCGTGTTATTTCTGAGCGTAGTTACTGACCTCCGTTAAAAGCTTTTGAGTTTGATGGCTGTTAAGACTTCAAAAGTTTTTCGAAAATATTTTTGAAGATTAACAGTTCCTAAACATTTACTCGTGCACCGTTAGTCAGCCTTAGTACACACAGGATCCATTTTTATTTCTATCGCATCAAATTTATTTCTAAATTTAATCGGTTTAGCGTTTTCGTTTTTTAACTAATAGTTCTAAAGCTTCAATGCCCAGAGTTTTCATTTGTTCTTTTAAAAATTTTCGTGTACTTTTTCTTATTTTTGAATCTTTTTGAACTCTTATCACAATATCCTGATACTGATACTGATAGTTCCCATTTGTTTAGGGAAGACGTTCAACGTATCATATATAAAATTTTCACAAGATTTTAATTATGATTCATTATGATTCATTCATGTGATTTAAATTGTTTCGACATTCTTCTGGCAATTTTCTAGTGAAATTTAGGTTGATGCCTATCATTGTTGTTGATTTTATCTACAGTAACTTGTTGTATATTCTGATTGACCAAATATAAGTGGCCAACAAACTTGTAGTCCAAAGGAGTTATAATTTAGCGTATTTAGTGGATTCCGTTGAAAGCTAATGAAATTAATGGCGTTGATACTACAAGTTTTCTCAAAAATTTCGTGGTTCTAATGTATTTATTCATATTTGATTTTTCGAAATTATATTGATGAAAAAGAAGAATCCCATTGCTGTTAAAAAATAATTGAACATAGAAAAGTTTTTAGTAAAAATTTCATTTTTAATGGCTTCGACATTTTTCTCGCTCAATTTTTTTTCTTGATATTGCTGTTTTTGCCTGTTTTTGTTTTTTAAGTAGCCGTAAATTGCTGACAAATCTCTTAGACTTGTAATTGAGGATTGAATAATGATGTTATCCGAATCAGTTTGTCAGTTTCTAGCCTTTAATCTTAAACTTTATGATATACAGTTTCAAACATGTTTCATTTTTTTCAGTTTTTCTTGTTCTTTTCGTCAAATTGTAACTTATGTTAATCAATGAGAGGTCACATCTAATTTATTGTATTTCAGAAAATAATATATCTACTGATATTATTTGTCACCGATGCTTTGTTTGTTGGACAACATGCGTTTTTATAAACGTTTTTTGAGTTGTCATTTTTTCTGCTTCTTTTTCTCTTCTTTCAGAACAAGCGCCTAGTAACAGATCCCAATGTTTCACAAATGTGGTCCATATAAACTTATTTAATCTCTCAGTATAATTCCTGCAACTGAATTAGTAGAAATAAGAATAGAATTAAAAATACATAAAATTCAGATATCAGCAAACGATTTTAAATGGTAGCATTAATTTGTGTTTCCGCAAATCGTTTCTAATTTTTTAGGTTTTTCTTTAGTTCGTTTCTGAGGCCTGAACTAACCAAACACAAGACCTTGTGGTTTTGTAGTGACTTTTGAAATTTGTTGGTTTAAAAAATATTGATTAAATTTTGAATTTCGCCTCATTGACCGTTCTCTTTGTTGACTTGTAACATAGTCTCATTAAGAACGCTTTTCGTCCGCTGTATAGTTAGGAGAAATTGAATTTTAGTAGTTAACATTTTATTGGACTGCATTTTGATGTTGTTACTATGTGCTTTAAAATTTAGATATTCGGTTATTGCCGTGAAGTTTTTGTTTTCTGATTTTTTTGGTTGTTTTTTTTTGTCTCGTAGTCTCTTTAAAGTCAGATCTCATTTGCGCTGTAATAAGGCATGGCATTATGTAATTCAATTAGTAGATATGTTGTCTAACGATTGTTTTAAACTCAAACATATATTTTTGCTATTTCTTCATTTGGTTGACAATTAAGTCAAAACTGCAGATGAGCTCGGGTCGGAACATCATGTGCGAACGCACATTAACGAGCCGCCTTGTTTCATTAACATTTCCAAATCTTGTTGTTTCATTGATTCGTGTGATAAAAACATCAAGAAGACATGACTATTTGGATCTTTTCCGTTTGTGCCCCCAGCTTAGCGAGTGCATATTATTTGTACCCGCAACGCACGTGGCATATTTTTACATAATGAATTACTATGTAGTGGTACGTGCTCTGTAACTGGGGGCGCATGACGTACGGGGGGGGATACCAGTCGCTAGAAACGGGATTCGCCAAAATTGTTTAGAAGAGCCAAGTTCATGGGATGAAGAACAGTTCTTAGTATTGAAAGCTTTATCCTCTCTCCCTCACCCCCCCCCCTACTTACATCCACCCCCACTCACCCCTCCCCCCAACAATCCCCATCCACTCTCCTACAAGTGGCGGTTTAAAATAAACGTGAATTAGTTCTCTCAATGTGAAACAATGTTCTTATTTTGTTTTCAGTGGAAAAAGACTTCTCAATAATTCTCAAATGACAGAACTGATTTCATTTGGGATATTGATCGAATGCACTGCGAATGATGTTCAGTTGTTTGTCTATTTTTTTCTAAACACATCAAACTATCATGAAGAAAAGATAATAACAACAAATCGTTAAAGGAAAAATAGCTCTCTTAGCAAACCAGATTAATTTGTAATTTTTTGCAGCGGCAAATCGTTTCAGTTGGCCGTAATCAAGATTTGATTGGTTTTTGTTATGTTCAAAATAATAAAATTCCATGAGCTGAAACTTCAAAAACAAGGGTCCGTAAGATTTTATCAAATCAGCAACTAACTTTGCATTACACCGCAGATGCATACCCAAATTGTAACGGGCAAAATTTTGCGGAAAATAGCTACTTTATCAAAGAACGGGCAAAATTGAATGGGAATGCGAAACCCATGTTCGCAAAAGTGTCCGAATTTTTGCAGCGAAAAGAAAGTACAAAGTGTGTATCCTTTTTTCTCTCGTATTTTGTATCACGCATCTGCTACATTTATGTATCGCTTTTGCGCACTGCAGTCCGCAAATAAGCCTAATTTAATGCCCGTTTTTGAGCATAAAAGTGATTGTTAGAGCTTTAATACTCTTACTAGTACTCATTACTACTTTATCACTACTTTTCAAAGGGTTCCTAGTCGGTTCATTGAATCTAAACCAGTACATCAACATACAGTCATAAAGGTTTTTGATTATTATTAATTCAGAATAATTTGTCTCGTTGAACTGACACAAGAGATTTTTTATACAACTAACCCTGAGATTAAATAATACCCCGCAAAAATTTTGGGTACCTGACGAACTTAAAGCGCCATACATATAAAGCAACGCAAATTAATTTCTACAAACTAAACAACTAAACATAACAGACGACTTATGTCGCATTGGCTCTCAAGCAGTTAGTGGGGCAGGTGTAGGTAGTAGTGGCTAGCTTACAGATGCAAGAATAATTTGGGTACAGTTGTACTGATGTACTGGTGAATCTACAGCAGTACATCAACTAGAGGGTATGGCAAGGACAAAATTGGCAGTCTATTGTTGATATGCAAAGCCTTTTTTGAGCGAGGGAAATTTCGAAAAAAATCAGTTTTTGTGGCACTGGGACGTTCACGATATATGCCACAAAATAGATTCGACCAGTGAAATTAGATTTTGTAAATAAAAAATAGATTTGACCAGTGAAAATAGATTCGGCCACTCCGAATATTGACAAACAAAGCCTTTTTTGAGGGAGGGATTTTTCGGCGAAAAATCAGTTTTTGTGGCACTGGGACGTACAGCATGAAAGGTACATATATAGATCTAGTTGACAAGGTGAAAATAGATCTTGGTGTTCTGGTACACTTAGTCATCGGTACATTTAGTTAATGTACATCAGTCATAACTGACAAAAGCAAAAACACATTTAGCACTAAATATTTCCAAAATAACTTGAAATTGTTGCAAAAAGAAAATATCGCTCACAAAAACTGTCAAACAAATTTCCGCACTCAATATCTATTTCAAAGTTAAATCTGATAATCTTGATACATCTCGACATAAAACAGGATACTTCCAATAACTGAATTTTTCATTAACTTGGCAGTTTCTCGTCGAATCAAATTTCTTACAGGCACCTCAAACTCAACGCCCAACGATGGAGAGCTATGTCTTCGGTTTCGTTAATGTGTCTGAACCGAACAAGTTTGAGCAATAAAAAAGCCAGAGTTTTGACATAAAAATTACTTGCAACTAACAGGTGATCTCCGTTGAATTGGTGTTCAGAAAATCAAACGTATAATTTGCTCACAACAACCACATTACGAAGATCTGACAACCTAAGATTTGGCCCGTCCCACAATGACAAACAAAGCTTTTTTGAGCAAACGATTATTTGGAAAAGAAATCAGTTTTTTTGGCACTGGGAAGTACATCATATATTTCACGAAATAGATTCGGCCAGTCCCACATTGCAGGAACCTGGCTGCCTTCGGCGGTCTATTGAGCTGAAATAGTTTAGCAATTGTTGGAAAATCCAAGTAATTCTAGTTAAAACCGACTTTTTCGAGAATTTTCATTACGAATTTTGTTGTTCAGCTTTCCTGCTTTTTCATTACGGTTTGGCGACCGGCAGTGGCGAAGATAATGAAATAAAATATTCAGACATTTCAACCACATTCTCCTTTTCTGGATCAAATAATTGCTCCTAATACAAAAAGTTGTGGTTTGATTGGAACGACTCCTTAAGGTTTTGAAAAGAGCTATAATTGAAATTTTTTGTCGACTTGTTCCCAACTATTAGCAAAGATATTCAAAATTATTTCCTAGGCAAGCTACACCAAAATGGTTTTCATTTCTAAAATCTATATACGCGGTGGGACCTGCACGGTAGCTTTAGGTCGATTTGGACCACTCTTTGACGTTTTGAAGAAGGCTGTTTATTAAAAAAGATTGTACGCCTATTTTCAACTTTTAACCGACGAAATTTTAATTTTGTTTCTAAGCAAGCTAGAGCTAAATGGTTTTCGTTTTTGGATTTCAGATTCATAGCGGGACACGCACACCAAATTTTGTTGGATTTGAACAAGTCCCTGACGCTTTCAAAAAAACTAGATTCGAAAAATATAATCCACTTTTTTGCAACTATTAACCAACGAAATTCTGATTTTTTTCCAGGCAAGCTACAGCTAAACGGTTTTCACTTTTGTGTTCTATATAAATAGCGGGACTCGAACATCAGTTTTGGTTGGATTCGAACAACTCCTTGACATTTTGAAATAAGCTATATTTGAAAAATATAATTCGCTTATTTGCCACTATTAACCAACGAAATTCTGATTTTTTTTCCACTGCTAAACGATTTTCACTTTTGAAATCTATATACATGGTGGAACTCACACACCAATTTTCGTTGGATTTGAACCACTCCTTGACGTTTTCAAAAAAGCTAGATTTGAAAAATATAACTCCCTTATTTGCAACTTTTAACCAACAATATTCTTAAATCTTTTCTAGGCAAGCTACTGCTAAATGGTTTACCTTTTTTAAATTAATAAACGTCCTTAAACTTCCATGTCAATTTTGGTTGGATTTGGACAACTCCTTGACGTTTTGAAATAGGTTATATTTGAAAAAGTCTATTCTTTATTATTAACCAACAAACTCTGAATTTTTTCTAGGCAATCTACAACATGGTGGGACTCGCACACCAATTTTGGTTGGATTTGAACAACTCGTTTGTGCTTCCAAGAAAACTATATTTGAAAAAAAAGATTGAGCTTATTTGTTACTATTAACCAAAAAAATCTGAACATTTTTGCAAGTAGAGCTATATTATCTCCTTTTCAACTCATCCAACACTGAGAGCATTTTTCATCTGCACAAGTCAGCTAACGAAATACCGCTTTACAGTGTTTTAAAAATTATAAAGACGTTTTTGAGGGTTGATTTTTTCATAGAGCTAATTCATGCCAGAATAGCAAAACAACAAAATACGGCCTACTTTCAGGCAATCCATAGGCTCATGAGTCAAGCTACCCCATAACCCTTTATCGTGCTGCGACTTCTACATCAAGTTTTAACTGATTTGAACAACTACTCAGCTGTTTCAAGAAATCTATTTTTGAAAAAAACTTCCCTTTATTTTTACTATTAACAAACGAAAACTAAATTTTTTCTTTGGCAAGCTACAGCAAAAACTCTTGCTGGCTGTTGCATATTAGGACTCCTACGTTAAACTTCAACTGATTTGAGTTTTTTTTATTAACGTTTCAAAGAAATTCAAGCTACACCAAAATGATTTGTATTCTAAAGCGCATACACTTAGCTGGACTTCCACACAAAGTTTGCTTGGATTTGGACCACTCCTTGACGTTTTCGAGACAGTTATATTTCGAAAAAAGTCAACGGCCTATTCGCAAGTATTAGCCAATGAAATTCAAAACTGGGAAAGCTGCTTTCTCTTCTAGAAAAGCCATCCTAGAAAAACTCGGAGCAGTTTTTAGCCGCACAAGTCAGCTAACGAAACACCGCATCACAGTGTTTTCGGAGTCAAAATTTCGGAATGACTTCCGCAGAGTCACCTAACCATGCTTAAAACACAAAACGCGCGCTTTTTAAACTGACCAAAGTCAACTTCTGTCAAAGTGAACAGCTAAACGGTTTTCCCTTTTGAGTTCTTTATACATAGTGGGTCTCGCGCACCAATTTTAGTTGGATTTGAACAACTCATTGACGTTTTGAAATCAGCTATATTTGAAAATTATTTATTACGCTTATTTCGTTTATTTTGATTATCAACCAACAATATTCTAAATTTTTTTCAGGGCAAATTAGAGCTAAACGGTTTTCACTTTTGAAATATATATATACACGGTGGAACTCATGCACCATTTTTGGTTGGATTTTAACCCTTCCTTAACGTTTTGAAGAATGCTATATTTGAAAAAAACCTATATTCCGTTTATTCCGATTATTTTGAATAATAGCAACGAAAATTCTAGTCATTTTTGTAGGCCAGCTATACCAAAAACTCTTGCTGGTTGTTCAATCTCATGCCATATAGAACTCTGATGGTGAGTTTGGTTAGAATTGAACAACTCCTTTACGTTTTGAAATAAGCTATTTTTGAAAAAATTTATTCCGTTTATTACGTTCATTTTGATTATTAACCAACGAAATCCGATTTTTTTTCCTAGGCAAGCTACAGCTAAACGGTTTTCACATTTGAAATTTACAAAGATGGTGCGACTCCTACGCCAATTTTGGTTGGATTTGAACATATCCTTGACGTTTTCAAGTAGACTATATTTGATAAAAACTCTTTCGCTTATATGCAACTTTTAAGCAACGAAAAACTGAATCTTATTCCCAGAAATTGAGCTCAAAAACTCTTGGTGTTTTAGATTTTAGCTGCCATGAGGAACTCTAACTATGCGTTTCGTTTGATTTGGACAACTTCCTAACATTTTGAATAAAGCTATATATGAAAAAAGCAAATTCAGTTATTTCGTACGGAAACACCGAGAAAAGGAGCTTTTCTTCTACGCAACCTAAATCGGAATTTTTTTTTGTTTTAGAATCTACCTGCCATGAGGAACTCTTACTATTAGTTTCGTTTGATTTGAACAACTTCCTAACATTTTGAAAAAAGCTATATATGAAAAGAGTAAATTCGCTCATTTCGTACGGAAACACCTAGAAAAGAAACTTTTTTCAACACAACCTATATCGGAAAATCTTTTTGATTTAGAATCTAAATGCCATGAGGGACTATATACATAGTGGGACTCGCACACCAATTTTTGTTGCATTTAAACAACTCCTTGACGTCTTCAAGAAAGCTAGATTTGAAAAATATAAATCACTTATTTGCAATTATTAACCAAAGAAATTCTTATTGCAACTATTAACCAAGAACTTTGTTGTTTAATAGTTGCAAATAAGCGAATTATATTGCAAAGTTATATATGAAAAAAGTAAATGCGCTTATTTCGTAAGGAAACACAGAGAAAAAAAAACTTTTTATCTACAAAACCTATATCAGAAATTCTTTTTGATTTAGAATGTACATGCCGTGAGGAACTCTAACTATGAGTTTCGTTTGATTTGGGCAATTTCCTAACATTTTGAAAGAAAACTCTATATGAAGAAAGTAAATTCGCTTATTTCGTACGGAAACACCTAGAAAAAAACTTTTTTCTACACAACCTATATCGGAAAATCTTTTTGATTTAGAATCTAAATGCCATGAGGATTTCTAACTATGAGTTTCATTTGATTTGAGCAACTTCCTAACATTTAAAAAAAAGCTATATATGTAAAGTTAAAAATAAATTCGCCTATTTCGTACGAAAACACCGACAGAACGAGCGTATTTTCTACGCAAACTAGATTGGAAACTCTTTTTGTTTTTGAACCTAAATGCCATTAGAGACAACATACATAGTGGGACTCGCACACGAATTTTGGTTGCATTTAAACAACTCCTTGAGGTGTTCAAAAAGCTAGATTTGAAAAATATAATTCGCTTATTTGCAACTCTTAACCAACGAAATTCTTATTGCAACCATTAACCGAGTACTTTGTTGGTTAATAGTTGCCAATAAGCGAATTATATTGCAAAGCTATATATGAAAAAAGTAAATCCGCTTATTTTGTACGGAAACACAGAGAAAAGGAACTTTTTTTCTACAAAACCTATATCGGAAATTCTTTTTGATTTAGAATCTACATGCCATGAGGAACTCTAACTATGAGTTTCGTTTGATTTGAACAACTTCCTAACATTTTGAAAAAATCCATATATGAAGAAAGTAAATTCGCTTATTTCGTACGGAAACACCTAGAGAGGGAAATTTTTTTCTACGTAACCTAGATCCGAAAATCTTTTTGATTTAGAATCTACATGCGATGAGGAACTCTAACTTTGGGTTGTATATACATAGTGGGACTCGCACACAAATTTTAGTTGGATCTGAACAACTCATTGACGTTTTGAGATCAACTATATTGAAAAATATTTATTACAGTTATTTCGTTTATTTTGATTATCAGCCAACAATATTCTAAATTTTTTCTGGGCAATTTAGAGCTAAACGGTTTTCACTTTTAATATATATATATATATATATATATATATATATATATATATATATATATATATATATATATAGTGGAACTCATACTCATTTTTTGGTTGGATTTGAACCATTCCTTGACCCTTCAAAGAAAGCTATATTTGAAAAAAAGATTATGAGCTTTTAACCAACGATATCTAAACTTTTATAGTAAAGCCATAGTACTTCGTTTACAACTCATCCAACACTCAGAGCAGTTTTTAGCAGCACAAGTAAGCTAATTAAATACCGCATTACAGTGTTTTCAAAATCGTAGAGAAGGTTCTGAGGATTGATTGTTTTCAAAAAGAGCTATTTTTGTCGGAATTGCAAAACAACAAGTTACAACCTACTTGGGCAAGCTGAGCCAAAATAGTTTTTATTTCTAAAGCCTAGATTGTTAGTGGGAGCTCAAACCCACACAAAAACAAGGACTGATTTCAACTAATTTGAACAAAACCTTAACGTTTCGAAGAAAGCTATATTTGAAAAAACATATATTCCGTTTATTCCGATTATTTTGAATAATAGCAACGAAAATTATAGTTTTTTTGTAGGCCAGCTATACCAAAAACTCTTGCTGGTTGTCCAATCTCATGCTATATAGAACTCTGATGGTGAGTTTGGTTGGAATTGAACAACTCCTTGACATTTTGAAATAAGCTCTATTTGAAAAAGTTAATTCCGTTTATTCCGTTTATTCTGATTATTAAACAACGAAATCCGAATTTTTTTCTAGGCAAGCTACAGCTAAACGGTTTTCAAATTTGAAATTCACATACATGGTGCGACTCCTAAGCCAATTTTGGTTTGATTTGAACAACGCCTTGACGTTTTCAAGTAATCTATATTTGAAAAAAGCTATTTCGCTTGTATGCAACTTTTCAGCAAGGAAAAACTGAATCTTTTCCTACGAAAATTAGCTCAGAAACGCTTGGTGTTTTAGATTTTAGCTGCGATGAGGAACTCTAACTATGATTTTCTTTTGATTTGGACAACTTCCTAAGCTTTTGAATAAAGCTATATATGACAAAAGTAAATTCGCTTATTTTGTACGAAAAAACCTGGAGAGGGAACTTTTTTTCTGCGCAACCTAGATCGGAAACTCTTTTTGATTTAGAATCTAAATGCCATGGGGGACTATATATATAGCGGGACTCGCACACCAATTTTTTTTTTTGCATTTAAACAACTCTTGAAGTCTTCAAGAAAGCTAGATTTGAAAAATGTAAATTGCTTATTTGCAACTAAAGACCAACAAATTTCTGATTGCAACTATTAACCAAGAAGAATAAACGAATTAGATTGTAAAGCTATATACGAAAAAAGTAAATCCGCTTATTTCGTACGGCAACGCAGAGAAAAGGAACTTTTTTTCTACACAATTTATACCGGAAATTCTTTTTGATTTAGAATCTACATTCCATGAGGAACTCTAACTATGAGTTTCGTTTGATTTGGACAACTTCCTAACCTTTTGAATAAAGCTATATATGACAAAAGTAAATTCGCTTATTTTGTACGAAAACACCTGGAGAGGGAACTTTTTTTCTGCGCAACCTAGATCGGAAACTCATTTTGATTTAGAATGTAAATGCCATGAGGGACTATACACATAGCGGGACTCGCACACCAATTTTTTTTTCATTTAAACAACTCCTTGACGTCTTCAAGAAAGCTAGATTTGAAAAATATAAATCGCTTATTTGCGACTAAAAAACCAACAAAATTCTGATTGCAACTATTAACCAAGACCAATAAACGAATTATATTGTAAAGCTATATACGAAAAAAGTAAATCCGCCTAATTCGTACGGCAACACAGAGAAAAGGAACTTTTTTCTACACAATTTATACCGGAAATTCTTTTTGATTTAGAATCTACATTCCATGAGGAACTCTAACTATGAGTTTCGTTTGATTTGAACAACTTCCTAACATTTTGAAAAAAGCTATATATGAAGAAAGTAAATCCGCTTATTTCGTACGGAAACACCTAGAGATGGAACTTTTTTTTCTACGCAACCTATTTCCGAAATTCTTTTTGATTTAGAGTCTACATGCGATGAGGAACTCTAACTTTTGAGTTCTATATACATAGTGGGACTCGCACACCAATTTTGGTTGCATTTAAACAACTCCTTGACATTTTCAAAAAAGCTAGATTTGAAAAATATAATTTGCTTATTTGCAACTATTAACCAAGAATTTTATTGGTTAATAGTTGCAAATAAGCGAATTATTTTGTAAAGCTTTATTTGAAAAAAGAAAACCCGCTTATTTCGTACGGAAACACAGTGAAAGGAACTTTTTTTTCTACGCAACCTAGATCGGAAATTCTTTTTGACTTAGAATCTAGAATCTACATGCCATAAGGAACTCTAACAATGAGTTTCGTTTGATTTGAACAATTTCCTAACATTATGAGAAAAGCTATATAAGAAGAAAGTAAATTCGCTCATTTTGTACGGAAACACCTAGAAAAGAAACTGTTTTCTACACAACCTACATCGGAAATTATTTTTGGTTTAGAAGAAACACACCAGAGCGGGGGGTTGCCTCTGGGCGTCTCAACGGGGCAGGGGGTGTGCACCTCATGGGGCGAAACGCCCTCACCTTAGTATAATAATAATTATTACTCAACACTAAACAATTCACTGAAGTACAGAAGCTGAAATTAGTATCAAAGCACTGTCATTAAACAAAATGTTCATCTTAATTCCCAAGGGAATTCCTAATGTCATCTAATGCCATCCAAAATTCATCTGTGTGACAGATGACGCAATTGATATGTCAAAAAACATGCAAGCCAGGCGCCAGCCAGGGAGTTTAATAGTGCTTTGTCATTGTGGCATTTGTTCTTTTGACAGAACTTTGGACACATATTGCAGGATATTTTATAACTACTCATGAGGTTATAAAACTTTTTCAGACCTCTGAACAAGTCTGCACACGTCATGTTTCAACGCTGATATAGTCAAAAATGAGTGTACCTGCACCGATGAATTTTGCACTGAAATCTGAGAAGACAGTATAGGTGATATATATAATGAGAAATGTCAGATAATGACCTAATAGAAAATTCAAACAAAATCCAAATCGGTTTACTCTACAACGAGCTATTGCAAAAACAAGGTACCGTACCAAATGACCAAAATGACCAGAAACATCATGTCCAGAGCTAAAATGACATGTTAATGTGTCAATCAAATTACAAATAACAGCTAGAAAACTTTGCCATAACATTTGGAAGATAACAAATCAACAACCAAGTTTTAAATCGTGTTATTAGTGATTTGGTACCGCCCTGTATGTACAGGTACCCTGCATCACCGGGTCAAAAAAGCGGCCAATTTCACTGTCCTGGCCAATTTATCGAAAACGGCTGGTCGAAACGAAACGAGACTTATATCAAAACAGAGCGTAGCTCAAGCTAGGTCTAACAAAAAAAGTTTCATCGAAATCGGTTCACTCTAGAACGAGTAATTCCAAAGCATAAGTACAGTACCAAATGACCAAAAAAGCGGATTACTCCAGCTTCAGACCCAAAGTTCGGCATCTGCACTTGCAAAAGCTGTATGAATATAGATGGGAGCATTCCCTTCATTCTGACAACGCTAAAAAACTATTACTTATAACTTAAATCAGCTGTTTTGCTGTACCGAAATTTTGGTACCCCAAACGGCCAAAAATTTCAACTTTTTTCGGTTACTGATTCAGAATGAGAACCGAATAGAGCAATCAAGAAGAGTTCATTGGCAACAAAACGGCCGATGCCCGTTCAATTTGGTAGAGTAGTTTCTTAGAAATCAGCAAAGCCCAGAAATGTACCCAATTTTTTTTGGCTATATGCAAAGCCCGGTTTCTGGTGGGAAGGATCGAAACGGCTTGAAACGGTATTTGCAGCGTGTCTCTGGACGCATATTTACTCCACTCCTGGGTGATTTGACACCAAAAAAGTCTACTGCGAGATTGGAATAAATTCCCACCTCGCCGTAGAGGCCAGGATGTTATTGTGTTCTTTGTTGAGAAAACGATTTCAACATAAAACCAAGTTTTCAAGAAAAACAAAATTTGAGATCTGTTAACTTATTTGCCCGACCGATTCAGAACAACAACTGAAAAAAGATATCAAGACGTCCTTTTTGAGCAATAAAACCGGACTATGTAAACCCAATTTGGTAGAGTATTCTGGGAGATATCAAACAATACGTGAATAATAACACATTTTTTTGCTAAGCGCAGAAGTAAAGTTCTTGATAAAACGCGCAAAGGGCTCAAAAAAATCACTTGCCTGATGTTTCTGGACGCTTCTTTAGTTAACTATGGCTTTAATGGAAACCGAAAACGTCTACCGCCAGATGGGAATAAACTCACACTTCACCATAGAGGACAGGGAATTTCGTTAGTTTTGTTGAAAAACGACATCAACATGTAACCAAGTTTCCATGAATACAAAGTTTTGATCAAATATTGTAAAAATTTGATACAGATAGCTTCATTGCTTTCGTAAAAGCTCAAGTGACAAAATTTGCAGCAATAATAAACCAACAAATTAAAATTGCCATCAATTTGGCTTCAGAACTTGTGCAACCATTAGAAATAGCAAGTTTGAGCTCTAATAATGTTTGCCCGCCAGTTTCAGGACAACAACTGCATTTGCTATCAGGAGAATCTTATGAGCAATAAAGTGGATAATGTAAACTAAATTTGGTGCAGTAGTCTTGGAGATATCAACCAAAACGTGAAATTAATCATTTTTTTTTTGTTTAAGCGCAGAACTAGAGTTCTTGATAAAGGCGCGCAAAACGGCTTGAAACAGCATTTGTCGGCTTTTTCTGCATGCTTGTTGAATTACTACCAAGTTAATGGACAGCAAAGTCGTCTACCTCAAGATGAGAATAAAATCCCGCCTCGCTATAGAGGCCGGCATATTTTGAGGAAACCAATTTTCCATTAAAAACGAAATTTTGATGAAATTTTGTAAAACTCTGATACAGATAGCTTTATAGCTTTCAAAAATGCACAAGTAACACCATTTCCAACAATAATCCACCAACTTGTTAAACTAACCATCAAATTTTGCTCCACAACTTGTGCAACTGTAAAAAAAACAAGTTTGAGATCTAGTAACTTTTTTGCCCGACCGATTCAGAACACCAACTGAAAATAGCTATCAAGAAGACTGTATGAGCAATAAAACCGGACTATGTAAACTAAATTTGGTGCAGTAGTCTTGGAGATATCAACCAATACGTTAATGTATCTCCATTTTGTTAGCTAAGCGCAGAAGTAGGGTTCTTGATAAAACGCGCAAAACGGCCTGAAACAGCACTTGTCGGATGTCTCTGGACGCTTGTTTAGTCCACTAGGGAGTTAGTGGACACCAAAAACGTCTATCGAGAGATGGGATTAAACACTCACCTCGCCATAGAGGCCAGGATGTTTATATATTTTTGTTGAAAAACCAACATCAATATGAAACCAAGTCTTCATGAAAATCAAAATTTTGATGAAACATTGTAAAACAATGACACAGATAGCTTCAATGCATTCAAAAATAACTCAATTTGCAACCATAAAAACCAGCACTTTAAAAACACCGTCAATTTTTCTTCACAACTTTGGCAACGATGAAAAATAGCAAGTTGGAGCTCTAATAACTGTTTTGTCAAACTGATTCAGAAAAACAACTGAAAATAGCAATAAAGAAGTCTAATTTCTTCTATTTCAAGACTATTGCTGATCAATTCGCATTTTATGGAAATTTTGACTCGTACAACGGACCATATATCTTATCTTTTCAGGAGTTTTATGGTTCGTTGGTGGGTAAGTTACCATAATTTTTCGTTGCATCTTTTGTTTTTACGCGTCCGAACATGGGTCTTTTTGTGTAGGCAACCTGATCGACGCAAAAATTGTGTAATTCTGACCAAGTCGGTTATTTATGGAAGCTTTGATACCATACAACGCATCATAAAACTTTCTTTTATGGCTTTTTATGGTAAGTAAGTTACCATAAAAATCAAGTTCCGTTTTTCGACACTCTAATTACAGAAATTGTGTTTTCAGACACTGATTCTTTTTTCTCAACTGATTTCCAAGCGAACTCAATTTTTTCTATGACCGTTATATGGTTAGCAAGTTTCCATAAAAACCATATATGGCGTTGTATGATTAGTAAGTTTTTTTATGGTGG